>NC_043965.1:35153420-35391881 GCF_902148855.1 Sphaeramia orbicularis
CACACAGAAAGTCAAACAAGAGACACGATTTCTCTTTCCAAAATTGCCTTTTTGGTATTGTTTCAACTTCTGACCTGTAACCTAATCAGCTAAATCATCTGACCAAAGTTTTTTATCATCCAAAGGTTACTCACCAATGTAGCGCTTGGCTATGAGATAAACTAGGTTCCTCCACTTGATCACCTGTGATTTATCCTCAAAGTCAGTGAAGTAGTTGGACACACTCCCCATCAACTCGAAACCTGACAACCACAAGTGCAGGAATAGTGACATTTTAGGTAAGTAGAATGACTGGTAGTGAGCACAGACACTTAGAAGGAGCTATGAAAAGATGCCTGATGTGGATTTGTGAAAAGATTTAGACTGAAATCAGGTGAAAACATGAAGACTGGTGTAATACTTTTAAGGATTAATACAGCACAACATGGAAGTCAGAAATATATACCTGGTCGGAGTCCATTAATCCACAGTAGATCTATCAGCTGGTCCAGTTTAGTGAAGTTATATTGAGGTTCTCCGCCAATGTCTCTACAACAAACAGACCCAGACAGTTGAATTATCTCAAAGTAAACACATAAAATTAGCTACAAAAACAACACAAAAACAAACCAAAACAAAAAACAATCAGAAACCTGAGTATATTATTTCCAGGATAACTAACCTTGGTTCATACCATTTCCCTCCTGTGATGCTCATTCTGTTCACTTACTGTGCAGTGACCAGCTCCAGTATCCAGTGGATCCTGACTTGTTGAATCCCTCCATGGGGGACAGAGCCCACATAGGCCAGGTTGAGCTGCTGGTCCGTGCTCAGGTCAAACTGGTCAGCCTCGGTGTGAGGGAGAGGAGGGCTGAACGTAAATAAAGAATCTGCTCTCAGACACTGTTATTTGGCAGCAAGAGACAATATTATGGATGTACAGTAAGCATTTGGCAAGAGCCATGATTTGACAGAGTGGCCCAACTATATTTTGCTGTGTTCTCAAAAAATATAAATCAGACGTTTAGGTTTGACACTGTCAAGGCCCTTATATAGATAATTTTAACCAGCTGTAGGTCTGAATCATCTTTGTACTTCTTCAAGGATTGCAGGTGAATATAAAGGTTGATTTTATGTTGGAATATGGTTATCAAAGTGAGTTAGGTTAGATTGCATTTTGCAACTATAAAGTAAAAAGTCACTGTTAGAAATATAGACGGTTGCACAGAAAGACACGGTCTAGGAAGGTGAAATATCTATAAAAGTGAATTTAAGATATTTGAAGGTCCTGAAGACACCCTGCATAATGCAAGTATTCACCGAAGAAAACGTACATTTTGAATAAATATTATTTTAGTTCAAGATATCACTGAACTCCTTGTGTAAAATCACGCAGACTCTAATATGTTTCTACGTAAAGATAAACATAGAATGTGCTTTATATTCAAATGTTTATTTGTTTGTATCAGACATATAAATAGTTACAGTCCATAGAGTATAATAAACATTAAAATAATAATCATAAAAAGGGGTATAAATGTAAAAACGACACGCATGCACACACCCTGTCTTCAATAACAAGTATAAAGATGCTGGTGCCAGTATTTAACAAATGTAGAATCAGCATAAAAGTCAGAGTTAACAATTGTAAAAATCACAACATTTCTAGAGTGACTTAAACGCAGTATAAAATTCAAATAAATAAATGAACTCTCAACTTCCTGACACAATTCACACCCACTGTTTACAGTCAAACAATGTTTTTTTTGCAAAAACGTTTGTTCTTACCAGAAGCCGGTGCTTCTCCAGAAATGTTTCAGCTCTCCAACTGGTCTGCCCACATCCACTGTGATCACATATGAAGTGTCCAAAGTGTCGCAAAGGTGCAACAATAATGCACACACATAAGAAGTTTTCCACCCCATGACTCTACGCATCAGGACCTACATATAAACCTGCAAAATGTCAACACAAAACATCCAGGCTACACACAACAGGTGCACACACTGTCAGTGGAAAGTATAGCCTCCAACATTTTGGGAACAAAATCTTATAAAGACACTAAAACACGAAGTAAAACGTTTGTACTAAAACCGCGTCCTGCAGTAAGTCAGCTGAGTATCGTGACGTCACAAATGAGCGACAATGTTGTAGTCTTCTATGGAAGCGAAGGCATTTTCAGAGTAAACATTTTTTCAACTATTTTTTGACATAAAACGGTGCAACTAAAGCTAGTAAATAATATGATAATGTGAAAAATATGATTATGCATTATCGTAAACCAAGTGTAGGTTAGAATGGACACGAATTGAGTGTTTATAAGAAAATTTATGGCAAAACTTACACATTAAAGGTATTGCAGCGATTTTCTGTACACTGATCCGGATCATAATAAAATATTGATAAATGTTCATTTTGTTGCTATAATGAAAAAGAAAACCAGCTTTCAATGCAAGAAAGGTGGATTGTCATTTCAGATGTGATGTATGGATTAGGACGTAGGGCATTTGAAAAGATAAATATATAGATTAATGACAATGACACAACACATAAAAGTGTAATTTCATTCTATTTAGCCATTTGATGGTAGTTTAAGAGGTACACATTTTATTTTAGTTTTGGTTAATTCAACACAATTACAAATCTTACACTTTTGTTCATGCAACCACATGTATTCAGCTATGTAGCTCTGCAAGACGTGAACTCACTCCACATTTCCAGACCGTAACCTCAACTGTTCCCAGAGCTGTACTGTTACAGTGTCTCATACTTGACAAAACTCTATAAAAATGGTGAGGCTGAGAGAATTATCACCTGATTTCCAAATAAACAAAACTGACAAGAAGCTGTTAATGGGACATTTATTTAAAAAAAAAAAAAAAAAAAGTTGGGGAGAATCAAGAAGGCATGAAAGAAAATTCAGATGTCATTTACAGTTGAACTTAAAGATTACTGTTAAACAGCAACAGTTATACACAACCATTTACACAACCTGTACAAATATTTTTTCCCGCAAATTTTCTAATTTAATTCAAAATAACTTAAATAGGTTTCTATGTAAAAGTGCAAATCCTTATGCATGGCATGTCTGTAAGACCATGGCGACAGACGGGTGCTTAGGTAAGTTCACTGGTTACCGGGTGTTAACTTGTAAGGCATTACAAGCACATTTCATCATATGGAAAATTTACCAACCGTGAAGCAAAGTCATACATAATGCTTTTAATGTACAGCATTCACACTTGTAGGATTATCTTGTGTAGTTATGATGCCTTATAAGCTTTTTTACTGAGCACACACGTCTTCTTCCTTCTCAACTTCTGATTTGACAGAGCCCTTTCTGAGTCGAGTGTGTCCAGCCATGAATCAAACCACTTCGTAGTGTTGTTCAGGTGGTCTCATACAAATGCTCGGAAAGGAGTCAGAATTACAGCATAGCAAATGCACAGTTGCCTGTTGGGTAGTGTTAATAGTTTCTCATTAAAATCACAGTTACCAGATGCCATTCTCTAACGGATGGACCCGGATACGGTGGGGCAGTAGTAGTAGTAGTAGTAGTAGTAGACCACAGGTTTCAGTTCTGACAGTGAGACAGTGTTTGTGTGTGGTAAGAGGGGTTGGTGATTCTCTACAGTCACAAGGCATGAGGTGACATGAGTGGCAAACAGTTAATGTTCATACTTCATAGTCTCTACAAGCACCCTCCTGATTGCTGAGGAGGCAGGGAGGGGAAACTGAAAGAACTAACCCACGCAATCTATTGGGCCACACATGCTTTTTTTTTTAAATTAACATGCAGCCGATGCAAAAAAGGGTGAAACAGACGTGTCATCACCACGAGCAGGAGAGTAGATTATACACCATATTTGCTCCTGAAGCACTGGTCACCACGGATTCTACTGGACAGGACACTGAAAGTGTTGGAAATAAAAGGTTCTTCGGCATTTGCAATACGAAGGAGAAAATAACGAGCACTGAGTCCTTGTGTGAGTGTTTGACATAAAGTAACTATGACTTCTGCTCAGCTCCTGCAGCAGACTGGGCTGCGCTCTCTGGTTTAAGGATCTGGTAGGTGATGAGGTACTCCGGGTAGGCCTGAAACACAAACGTAGCAAAGAAGAGACATCACAATGAAGCTCTTTCTTTTTTTTGTGAATGCATATTCAGGCTTCCTGCTGGGTGTAACACATTAAAACCTCAGACAGATGATTGTAATGCAACCCAAGACCAATTTCATATCCATAATAACAAAAAAGGACAAAGGCCCAGAGTGGTTTGTGATATTTCGGATGTGAATAAAGAACAAAATTTGGGCAATTTTAGTGATGGCTTTTTATAACAGATTTATGTTTTTTTGACTTTCCATGTGACTGATGCTTCAGATTGTATGTAATCAGTAAATGGAGAAACTGTGACGTTATCCATTAATGCAGCAACATACATGTAATATTACCTTCATCCAAGCAATTTTTAACAGCTGACAAAATCATTTTAAAAGACATTTTAAAGCCTACAATTCAGAATGGATTTTAAACTTCTTAAGCACCTGCAAAAACCCTGATACAGTGTAAAAAAATGTCTGTTTAAATGCTTTTCTTACCTGCTCCCCTCTGTAGATGACATACTCAGCATAGGCCAGGCCATTAACGCTGGGTCGTCCAATGACTGAATGGTGTCCTGGGGGGGCGTGGGCCATCTTCATGGCACTAAACTGTAGGAAGGACTTCCCCAGGGTCACTCGGCAGAACAACATCTGCCTGTGAGTTATGATTAAAGAGACAAGTCAGACACAGACCTTCTCAAAATATTTGGGAAAAGAGTAGAAGTACAGTCCATCCTTCAGAGTTAAGATCTAAAGCTGAGCTTACCTGTGGCACAGGTAGCAGGATCTGTCTTTGTGTGTTGGGCAGCCTGTGCCTCCCCCGATTCCGTAGACGTACTGATTGCTCTTTGATGAATTTTCTGCAAAGTAGATTCCTGCTCCAAACATTCCTCCTATGTATGCATGACGCTCATCAAAGCCTTTGTGGATGATGGCGTTAATGAACGGGGAACCTGAAACATGTGAGAATGAACGATTAAGAAAAGCAAGAGATTTTGTTTGATTTCATCCAGATACAATAAATTGATAGAACATCTCTACAACATATAGTTAACAATAACAAAAAATATGCACATGATGGATCCTCTTACGAAGAAAGATGGGATGCTAGTGTAAGAAAACAAAGGGATTAATGTGCCGCTGTATGATTACCATGGAACAGCATGCGTTCATTGTGGTGGTTGTGGTTCTCATCTGCGATCTCTTTCTGTCGGTGCGTGTAACGTTCCCTCAGCTTCTTGTTTACCACTTTCTGGATCTGTCCATGACATGAAGGACACATGATGAATTTTACTGTCACTGACATCTAAATATAAAAGCAACAGTGTCAACTGAAATATCTGGTTCTAACCTTGATAATATTGTATCTGCTGAACACACCGCCGGCGTTACCGCCGTCCCTGTGCTCTCTGATTGTACTCTGCATCTGAGGGACACAAAAACCAACAAAACATCTTATATACAGTTCATAATCATATAGTGTTAGGTTTGACAAACACTTACCAACCATTCACTGTGTCATTTCTCCATTATTAACCAAGGGCTGAACCCTCACAGGGAAGAATGTATGAATTTATTGAATTATGCTCATTAGATGTACACGGCAGGATACACATAAGAAAGGGTAAAAAAGATAGAATAAATATTCCATAGATAATCCTGCAAATGAAAAAACAAACAAGAAAAAAAAAACAACTTGTAAAAATCAAGCTGGCTACTGTGTTTAATGTAACTGCAGGGGAGAGCAGTCTGTAAAACAGTGTAGCACGTTGCCCTTGCAGTGTACTGCCTTGCTGAGCAGCTCTAGTCTGTGTGGCATGACCAGTGTAATCTGCTTGCTTTAAGCAGCTTCTTTCACCCTAAACTTGGACTATGTGTTCTACGAGTTCTAATGGCTTGTGATAGTTTCAAATTCTTATTTCAGGATATTGACACCTTATATCAGTCACTGGCATTTAAATTTTAACCATATAACACCTTGACCTTTGAAAGCCTCTGATGGAGAGGATAAATTCACCCCATGCAGATTTGTAGAGAGTTGAGTCACTCACCTCTTCTTCTACAGACTGATATTCCTTATCATCTGGAGCAAGGTCTATGAGGATGGTGCCCTGGTTGGCACAATGGAATGTCAGATATGGGTTGGCACCTGCAAAATACAGAACATGCCACAGTATATAAGATTTAAGACAGACTGCTGATCCATACTTTAAAAAATAAGTTTACAGAGAACAAATTTGTGCTGCTGTTACTCAAACACAAGAAAACAAGCTCCTCACCTTGCTGGCCTCCCAGCAGCCTCTCAACACCCTTGATAAGCTTGTGTCTGTGGCCATAGGCATTAATCCCAATCTCTTTCAGCTCCTCGTGGCCCATGTCAGCCAGCACATCCAGGGTGATCTGGAAAAGAGTAACACAGAAAGGTATAAAAAAAAAAATCATCCTGAACAATAAAATAAATGCCCACTGCTGATGCTATGCAACTATTATGTATTTAATTTAAAACAACAGAGAAATCTACTGAAATACAGATGCTAATACTTCTGAACCTGTTGTGCATTCAGGTATCATGCATTTAGAATTTCTCAATTACTCACCTGCTCTCTTTCAAAGATATCTCTGAGGTGCTCCAGACCCAGGCTCTTCAGGAACTGGCTTATGTTCATGTCCAGCATCGCCACTATGAAATTAACGCAAACAGTCAAATGATGACATTTGTGTGACTACTTTTTCAGACCAAAAGAGCACACTGTAGTGAATTAAAGAGACGTACTTTCTCCCTCTTTGCGGTCGGCACCTGTGGCTCCATCTGCGACTCCGGATGCTCCGGAGGCGGCAGCGGCAGCCAGCTCAGCGAGCGGTCCAGCCAGGTTGTCTATGCTGCTGGCGGCTGACAGACAGGATGGCGTGGAGGCAGGAGAAATGACTGAGGCGCTGACCACTGTGGCCTGGGGTTTAAAGCAGCTGGGCAAGGCATCTGGAGGCATAGCGTCCATCAGCAGAGCCCTGATGTCATCAGCCTGCAGGGATGGAAAAGGAACACATTAGGACTTTTCCAGGCCTAAAAAACAAGTTTGCACAGTAGTTTCTAAGTTGTTGACGTCTTACTGTGGCCAGGTCCAGGGCAGTCTGGCCCTCTTGGTTCTTCATGGTGGGGTCAGCTCCATGAGCCAGCAGCAGCGCACAGAGCTGGGTACGACCTTTCTGTGCTGCCTCATGCAGCGGTGTGAAAGCCCATTTGTCAGTAGCATTCACACATGTGTTGTACTTGATCAGTAGAGCTGCGATGTCCACATGCTGTAATAAACAGAGGTAGCAGAAGACAAGCCAGTTATTTTAATTCTCACTGCTGTATGTAAATATTCAGTAACTAAATCAAATTTTAAAGAAAACTGATGATGAGAGCAAGCAAAAAAGAAATGTGGGCTTGGTAACGCCATTAACTTTTATGAAAGTAAAGTTCTTCACTGTTAAACAGCTACACAAAGCTAGCTTGTGAGCATACATTTTATATGTACATTGGCTCCTTAGTAATGCAATGCCTTATTTTGCCAGAGAATATTCCTCAAGTAGTGGACCATTAATTAACAGTTGGTTTTTTTCAATAAGCGCCAAGAATAAAGCTGAATCAGAATGAGCCTTGACTATGTTTTTTAACAACCCATTAAGAGCCCATATATTGTTAAAGTGCATCAGCAAATCATTAATGGTGAATATGTGTGCAATACCCTAACATTCAGTGTCTAGTATGGCTTTAGGAAGTAAATTTTCTGCAAAGTATTTGATAAGTAAAGTGTGTCTGTTGTTGACACTCACCCCATATGAAGCAGCATTATGGAGGGGGATAAGGCCTCCTTTGTCCTGAGCATTGACATCAGCTCCATGCTCCAGCAGATACTCTGCCACCTCAAGGTTGTTGTAGCCAGCTGAAGAATATTCAGAGGAATCAGATGAGAAAATATGCACACACTACAATATAAACTTTCATTTTCCAGCATTTGACAGGTCTACAATCAGGCTCAAGTCTGTATTTGAATCAGAAACATATCACAGTCAGTGTTGATTACCTGCAAGGTGCAGTGGTGTAGAGTTGCGTCCTTGTGTATCTCTGCAGTTTATGTTCTCCGGTGAGCAGAGTTTCTGAACTCGGGCCAGACATCCTTTCTTGGCAGCGTCCAGCAGAGCGGCGTCACCCCTCAGCAGGTCCTGGATGTCTGTGTCTCCATCTTTCACCATGTCCAATGGCATGTTACCATCACGGTTCTTTTTGGATGGATCTGCACCATGCTGAACACAAGAAGTTTGTCCATATCACATACAATGTTGACTGCTGCCAAATAAATTCTACATGAACAGACTTAAGATACATTTTGTGTATTTAGGATGCTATGCTCTGCTTTCTTATGCATTTATCTTTCATGTGGCTCATTTTCTCACATAATTCTCATAAGAAGATGTGTGTGTGTGGTGTCAATTAGAAATTTAAAGGTTGTGATGGATCCTTACTTTGAGTAGTAGTTTGCAGATCTCATATTTGCCTTTGGCTGCAGCCTCATGAAGTGGAGTGAACTTCCACAGATCAGCCACATTGACTGATGCTCCATGTCTGACAAGCAGCTCAGCCACCTCATAGTGACCGTAGGAACATGCATTATGAAGGGGAACCAGACCACTGGAAGAGGAAAAACAGACATGAAAATGCTGTAGCCATTTTGTTTTCTTCACACACTGTAAAACTGTGTTGGGTATATCAGTAAAACAAACAAAAATTAAACTGTTTATTCCTGTTTTGAGTAGCTTCAATTAAATTTATAAATATAATTTCATACATCATATTAAATTGCAAAATCATGAGTACTCACCCCTTGTCTTTGGCATGGACATCAGCTCCATGGTGAAGCAGGTACTCAACTACAGCCACTCGATTGTAACCAGCTGCAAAGTGAAGAGGAGTGGAGTGGCGGCCCTCCAAGTCACGGCAGTTTACATTCTGAGGCGTACACAGTTGCTGCAAAGCCACAACAGGACAATTTAAAGCTTACTCACCTGAGCTGATTAAATTACACTGATTGATCAACAATGTTATCACCATCAGTGAGAGGATGACAGTAACCATTAACATACTTGCACTGTATCCAGATCCCCCGCTTTGGCAGCCTCAAGAAATCTGTAGTCCACGTCAGAGTTTCGTGTGGGGACATTTTCTACAAAACAAAAAGGAAATTTAAAACCAATTAAAACAGCACTACTAGGCAAGGAAGTTTATTTATAACGTGCATCTCCTACACAAAGGTAATTCAGTGTGCTTAAATGAAAGGGACATCCAGAGGACAATAAAAATAAAGTATTAAAATTGTTATTATATTATTGTTATATATATCCTCTATGTGTTTCATTGTTTAAGATGTGGTTTGAGTATTGATTTGTGTGTGGTTTAATATAATTTTATCAAAAATATCTAAATGTGAATTCTCATTAATCTATCTGAACACTGACCTGTGATTTACTCAATAGCCTTTGGGAAGAGAAGTCCTATATGGATTACATGCATTTTACTTCTGAAGCTATGAAAAATGTAAACTCATTTAAAGGGTGGTTACCATTGAGTATTTGTTGTACAGCCTCATTGCCCATTTGGGCGGCGGTGAAACCTTGCAGAGACACGATGGAGGGGTCGGCCCCGAAGCTCAGCAGCAGCTTGCAGGTCTGAATGTGACCGGCCAGCGCGGCTCTGTGAAGAGCTGTCTGACCTAGTGTGTCCACAGCATTCACCTGTGGATGGAAAAGAGAAGGGATTAAAGGTTACTACTACAAATGGTTCTTTAAACCCTCTGAGATTATAAAACTATTTCAACAAACTTTGAACATGAAAAAGGCTAGCTAAACACACCTTTGCTCCATGTTTCTGTAGAACCTCAAGGATATCATTGTGAGCTCTCTCAGCAGCAACGTGCAGGGGAGTCATAAAGCTGCAAGACAGAGCATATGAGAGGTATCAGCTCCCTGTATAAAATGTCTTAAATTAATGTAAAATGTTAACAAGTACAAGCTGTGTACTTACTCCTTATTTTTCTCATTGATATTGGCACCTTTACGCAGCAGTAGCTCTGTCACCTGCTTCCTCTTCGGGTGAGGGGAGGCCACAGCACAATGCTGAAACACACAGTGGCTTTAAATTAGTGGAGGCAAAATCAATAAAAGGTCAGCGAACCCTGAACAAGTATTAGTCAGCATTAATACGACAAAGCAGCATTGATAAGATCCCTTTCAACTAACTGGTTCTGACAAATTTAGACTTGGTTCTAACCAGAGCAGTCTCGTTGGTCTGTGGATGCTTGAAACTGATGATCTCCAGTGCCAGGGTCTTCTTTACTTTGGCCATGTCTGCCTCCCTAGCCGCCTGCAGCAGTGAGTGACCTTTGAACTCATCTAGATAGAAAAAAAGAGAATGTAAACATGCAGCAGTCAATGAGTTTTGAGGCGGTGTGAGCAGTTCACTAGTGGATTCTGAAGAAACAAAGGTTTAACACAGACATAAAGACACAAAAAACTTACATGTGAGCCTCTCTTTAAGCTCTGGGGTAGGGGCCATATCCACGGCACTCTTGCTGTGACAGTTCAGCAGGGTGGGGTCTGCCCCGTGGCTCAGCAGCAATGAACAAACCTCCACTCGGTTTTTAGATGCTGCCTCATGTAGAGGAGTGAACTGCCACAAGTCCATGGCATTCACACAGGCTCCATGCTGTGGAAGTTACACACATCAGATCACAGGAACATTTTAAGAGTTTGTAAAGACCATTTTGAATGCAACATAAGACCTATCATCAGACCAGCAAACTCAGAGGGGCTGAAAAAGGCGACAAACTAAATCGCCACCTGAGGGCCGTCTGACTAAATTTGCAATTAACAATTACTGACTGTGTAAGTGTAACACAGCACACAAACTAATAATCATACATCCATTCACTTTTATTTGACAAAAACTATGTCAACCAGATAAATAAAGTTCACACATGGTTGACTGTTATAGTGATCTGAATAATATGGAAATCAACTTGCCTAATTTTTACTATTTTCTTCAGAAAATAAATTCAGCATGACAGGTTTCACTACTGGATGACAACCTAATATTTACATTGAAAAGAATGCAGTTGTGCATGCCCAGCGGTTTGGAGCATGCGCCCATGTAAACAAAAACATGGGGTTAAAAATTGTATGTGACAGCTGCAGAAACACTCGCGTGATGAAGATTCTGAAAGTCCATTTTACTGAGTAGGTTTAGAGAGTGAGGTGTCGGCGTCCAGACGCCAATGAGTCTCATCAATATCAGTATCAGTGACACCCCCCCCCCCCCCAAAAAAAAAGTCGTCAGATTTAGACGATCCATGTGGATGGCCAATTTTGAGTTCAAGACAGCGAATTTTGGCAAAAGGCGACAAGTCTGCTGGTACGTATCATGTTGGGTTGCACTCTGGCAATTGATATGAATAATAAGTACTTCCAGCCATATATTGATACCTTTTTAGAGGGGCTTGGTGTTTGTTGAACTTACGAGTCTGATCAATTTTTACACAGAGTTCTGTACAAGTATTCGATTATCAAACCATGACTCATAAACACCCTGTAATATTGAAGCAAGTTTCAGTTTCTCGTATTCAAAAATCCTAAAAATTCAGCTACAAGACAGGAAGAGGAACTTTAAAAGGGCTTACTTACTTTAAGCAGAAGCTCAGTGACCTCAAAATGACCGTAAGAGCATGCATTGTGAAGAGGAACGAGGCCACTGCAGGGAAAACAGTCAAGTTAGTGACATGAATGGCGATTACATTTTTTGGTTAAAATTTCCACGGTGTCTTCATTTATTTTACAGTCCTCATGCCCTTACCCTTTGTCTTTTGCGTGCACGTCAGCACCATGCTGAAGCAGCAGCTGAACAATTCGGACACGGTTGTATCCGGCAGCCAGGTGTAGGGGTGTGGACTGAAAGAGAGAACAGACTGTTAAAACATGTAATTAATTGGCTGGTTTAATGTCTGCTGCCTTCGACGGCCACAGGAGCAAGCAGCTGATTAGGGGCCAGAAGCAATGTGCTACGGCACGGCAGGCTATGCTCGGTGAGTTGCATATGAATATGGTGATGCAAGGTCAATGGCATTGTGGAAAATCCAGTGATAAGGTTCATTTGTTGTCATTACCGAGTCTGACCTGAATGAAAAAGCAACGTCAACTTCATTTCTCAACTACTTTATCTTCCATTAGATAAGGTCAGAAAAACTATAATTTTCTGTCTAGGTTCACATTATATGTGAAACAGCGAGAAGACAACATTAGTACATGTGTTAAAGTGGGATATTCTGTTTAAAATAGCTGTGTAATTACAGTTGGGTGCTGAATAACAGCTCCTGGCTTGGCAAATTCTAATACCCCCCATTTTCAATTAAGAGTAAAGAATATTCACTTAGTAACTTGAATGGAAATAAATTAGACTTCTCTGAATGTCAACACTTGACTCAAACACTACTTAGTGTGACTGAAATGTGATAAAAGCTGTTAATCAGATAAACAGACACAATGATTGTTTTTTTTCAGTGAGGAATTAGATGTTAGTTTGATTCAATGGTGTTTTTGGAGGCTGATGAACCCAACTGTAACAGGATGCAAATTAGTTAAAATAAGCAGGCTAAGGATTTTAAATTAATTTCTGCAAGCTATTAGATGATAAAATCAAATGGCTTCATTTCAGCCAAGGAAAAATAAATGTTAGTCTGAGCAAAGCGGCAACTTCAGTAAAGATGACAAATCTAGCCTACAATCAAAAAGAAGGGTTTGATTCATTTGAATTTCCATGCAGTGTTGTTAATATAAAACCAATGAGGCCAACTGTTACAGTTGAAGCCATGCTGACAGACTATGTTGAGAGCTGAACCATGGAGACAGCACTCAAGACAGTGATGTGATGATACGAGCAATCAACCAAAAACAAAAATCAACCACAACTCATTACCATGAAGGGTAGCATAGCACTAGAATGACAGGTGAGATGTAGTCCATTCATTACTGCATACCAACGGTTCCAAAATGAAATGTGAAGTAGACACAAAGTGCACAGACACATATTTGGGATTCGCTTGACAAAATGCAGAGGGCAGGCCTTTAGGCATGCATAAGTGATCATCAAAAATAAAATGAAAGATCAACACATGAATGCCAAATCAGACACTGACTTGTGAGCAAGTGATTGAAAATTTGAGGAAGTGTGGGTGAGTGTGCAGAGGAGAAGACAGACGCTGAAGAAAGCAGGCAGTGGACATTTTGAGCTCCTCTCCAAATCTATAAAGACGAGTGGGCACCATGATACCAACCCAACTCACGCACTCAGTCACATGCCGAGAGCGCACACACGCGCGCGCGCGCGCACACACACACACACACACACACAGAGGAGCGTCAGGGTGGGATACATGAGTGACCCATACACCCAGGTCCATGATGTGCAATTAACAAGTGACAGCCAGCTTATTGGTCAAATAAAAACGATGGATTAAAAAGGAATAAAACAAAACAAAAAGATCACAACAGTGCATCAATCAAGTGGCCGTTATCAAGGTCAACTTACCAGCATTTTTTGGGATGTTGACTGATCGACAAATGTTGCCAGAGTCACACGGAAAACAAAATGAAACAAAAATTACAAAATGACAGTGTCTTTTCACAGAATTTCTTGTCTCCACTCTTACAGTAAGTAAATGAAACAAAAACCCTTGTTAGGGATCGCTGCTTGCTTCATCAAACATGCTTTCAAAGTCAATGTGACAACAGGCCACACAGGGCAAACCTCTTGAGGGTAAGTGTCTCAGATCCTCCAGTTTTCTCTGTTGCTTTGTGAAAAAGTAAAGTCTTGTTAATGGTGAAATCTCAGGCCAAATGTGCACTGGAGTACTGACTTAATTTCATGCAGGTGTAAGACAAAGGAGGAAGGGAACGAGTCATATTTAAACTGCTGATGAGGAACATGTAGTTAGGAATATATGAAAAAGGTAGATTATAGACTGTTAGCATTGTGTAATTGGTGATTGAGAATATGCAAGAGTACTTCTGTTATTTACGAAAAGTAAAATACTTTTACTGCCTCATAAAAAAAAAAAATGCCTCAATTGTAGACCAAAAAAACCCCCATGAATGCAAAAATGAAACCCACACAAAAAGTGGCAGTAAACACAATGTGCCAGTCACAACAAAGGAATGAGATGCAAAAACAATCCTACATCTAAATTAGCAATGCTAAAAACTGACATTAGACGGTCACGTGCCAAGAGCATTCTATAAAAGTCTCTGTGTGTACCATTATCCTTCTAGGCCAACCGCCCACAATGACAGAAGAAAACTCCCAATAGTAATACCAAACATACTGTACACTAGATAATCTACACACTGCTTATATTATAAGCAGATTTACAAATGGTGCAAGAAATCAGGCAAAGAAATAAACTGTGCAGAAAAGCTGGATTGACATATTCTGACTGAATGCTAGCATGGTTAAATAAACTTCAAGGTCTTTTCACTTCAGTATTTTTTGTATGAAAATGTGACTATGGTGACAATTTCGCTGCTGATAAACTCAAATGAGACAAATCAAACAGCCTGAAAAACTCTCAGTTGTAAATATCGGAATGTTTTGTCCATGTGCCATTCCACAAAAAGAATACAAACTCCACTAATGAAACTTACTGTGCTGAAAAGTGGGGGTTAATACAGAAATAACACAACAAAAACATCCTATTACCAAAAAGAAACACAAAATAAATATTAGAGTCTCACACAGCGAAGGAATAATGAGGATGGTGAAGAGAAAGTTGAAATGTGACCAAAGAAAATGGATTTTGAGGATGATCTAATAAAAGTCCCACATGCATTATTGGAGGGAAAAATATCTCCAGTATGTGGTATAGTGGTAATACCATCTCACTTAACCCCCCCACCCACAAATCCAATGACACAAACCTTTTATGTATCTGTAGGACACAAACAAATCCAGCCGCAATCAGACGGCACACTGTTTTCCTCTACATATTTTGACTTCTTGTTATTATTCAGATCCTTATGAAATGCAGTTTAAGTACTTGCAGCGTGTGGTAGTAGTAGTTCATTTACCTTTCGGCCATCACTGGCATGACAGTTGACATTTAGTGGAGTCAGCAGGGCCATCAGCTTCTCCTCGTTTCCACTCCTGTAATAATCATATGGTTGAAAAATCAGGTATCACTATGTATTGCCAAACCAAATCACTATTCCTTGATATTTCAACAGGGATCTTAAATATTCAGTGACGACAGTGAATGTGCCAGAGAATCACAAGGACTAAAAAGATGAAATGATCTTTGACAATGATGGTGAGGTTTTGAACAATACAGGATCTGTGTGGTATATAATTTGCATGTGCTCTCTGTGGTCGGTAGAGAGTGCATGCTCATTCTTTTATACTTGTTTTGCATTTGTGTATATCTGTATGTTAAAACATTATGTAACACTAATTAATCTTACTGCCATGTGAAGGTAGTACATAGATGTTCCACTGATATGAAGTACTGTGTGTGAAATGATGAGGCTCTCACTCACCTTGCTGCTTCCAGAAGCTCATCTTTCTTGTATTCACCTGGATGCAAAAAACAAATATGCAAATTAGAGCTAGACATGACTCGTGAAGTCATAATCAAAGCATACTGTTTTGTACTTATGCTATTAGTGCAGCTATTTATGGAAGATGGAAAGCAGGACTGGTGCACTACTTTTGCTTTTTCTACCACTTAAAGAGATTATTGTGATAGAGAGGAATACAGAGTGCCTTTATACATGGAAATGAGGCTGCAAATTCACAACAAATCATTTGTTGCCATTTGGAGTGGAGGAGTGTGAATCATCCATTCTTTAAGCACTGTATATTTGTAAAGGACATGTTTACTAACTGGTTATGTGTTCTGTTGTTGGCTATATACAAAATAATTCTTACTTTGTCCAGTAATTATGTGTCACTCACTGTTAAAATGTAGGCTTAATGCCCGAATAATATTTGTTTATTTTTTATTTATCCTTTGTTTATCCAGGGAGGTAATAGTTTCACAGAGGCAATACTTATACACATGCACAACAGATTAAATAAATGCAATGTAAAAAAAAGACAATATAAAAGGATAATAAGAGACCACTGACCATACCGGTGATATCCATAACTAAGACCCCTCTGCAAAGGTTATGTAAGATTATGTGTGTGTGTGTGTGTGTGGGGGGGGTGGGTGGGACGGGACAGTGGAGTGGAACTGACCGGTGAGAACGGCCTTTGCTGAAGGGTCAGCTAGATCGAGAGCAGATTTGCCATCTGTGTTGCGGATGTTTGGGTCAGCTCCATGTTGTAGTAAGACTGAGTGAGAAGGAGAGGCAGAAAATGTTAGTGTTCTTAAAGGAGTCATATTTTGCTAAACCCACTTTTATTAGTCTTTGGTACATTTGTGTATTTGGACCCTAAAAGTTCAAAACGTTTGAATTTGAACCCTCCAGGTGCTGCAAAGCTGTCTTTATATTCATTTTTGGCAAAAATCGAGAGTATTTCTACAACCCATTTTAATTCCTGCTTAATTTGTTACATCTATAACTAGTTACATCACAACATTTACACATATAAGGTCAAGACTTTCGACGAACATTTCTCCGAGTACGCCATAATTGTTTGTCAGCAGCAGCGGTTGTAGTCCATACTGAAAATATGTCCAAACTTTGAGCCAATTACCTAAAATGTTCAGTTGTTGGTTGTATTATCGAACATAAGTGGCTGAACGGGACAGAGCAGCACAGCCAACAACCTGGAGGGGGTGGGGCGTGAAGTGGCTCATGTGCATTTAAAGGGCCAGTGCTCAAAACAACCTTTCTGGTGTCATTACTCAGAAATAGGGTTGAAGATGGACCTGTGGAGTTTCATTAATGAAGAATTCAGACCTAAGCATAGCATTTACAGTTTATGTAGACCAGGGAAATGTTTTAAAATGCATAATTCCATTTTTTAAAAAAAAAAAAAAGCAAAATATCACTTCTTTAAAGTAAGCAAGTATTAACTACATGTAAAACTTGTTTCAGTTTTGCCAAACATGTTGGTGATTAACATAAAAATCAGCTCAGTTGGTGTTAAGTGAAAACCACAATATAAATCTCACAACCTTTTAGGGTCCTGTCAACACCATTCACACTATAAATTTTTTAAATAACCTACACTGATTGACATCTACTAGCATTCTGGACAACTTAAATACCACTGAAATCCTTACCAATGCACACATCTATTTTTCCCTTGATGGCAGCTTCATGTAACGGTGTGTAGTTCCAGTTGTCTCTGGCGTTGGGGTCTGCTCCTTGACACAACAGGAGGCTGACAACCTCTGCGTGGCCAAAGGAACAGGCATTATGGAGAGGGATAAGCCCTCCGTCATCCCTGGCATGGACATTGGCACCCGTCTGTAAAAGATGCTCCACCACATCTTTTCTTCCAAAACCTAAAAATGAAAATGTATTTCACTTCAGTGTTTACTTGTAAAAGTATCGGTCAGGGATCAGCGACCCTGGTCCTAGAGAGCCACTATCCTGCATGTTTTAGATGTATCCCTCTTCCAACACACCTGATTCAAATGCTAAGCCTATCATCAAGCTCTGCAAAAGCCTGATAATGACCATCAGGTGTGCTGGAAGAGGGATCCATCTAAAACAGGGGTGGCCAACCCTGGTTCTGGAGAGCCACTATCCTGCATGCTTTAGATGTATCCCTCTTCCAACACACCTGATTCAAATGATAAGCCTATCATCAAGCTCTGTAGAAGCCTGATAACGACTATCAGGTGTGCTGGAAGAGGGAAACATCTAAAACATGCAGGATAGTGGCTCTCCAGGACCAGGGTTGGCCACCCCTGATCTAAAACATGCAGGATAGTGGCTCTCTGGGACCAGGGTTGCTGACCCCTGGTAAAGGTTAACAGAACATGAAACACAAACAGAAAATCAGGGTAGGAAAAGATAAGCGCAGCTTTTTCAAAAAAGTTACATACTCCATTTTGACCACAAAGTGCTATTAATGTCCTACATTGATAATACATTTGTATGACATTTTAGTTTGGTGTTGACTTGTTGCTCTCTGCATTATGGAGTGCTCTGTTGAAATCTGTCTTTTTTCCTTTTCGTTTCATTTACCTTAATGACTTTGTTCTTTCTTGTGCTTGACATAAACTTTATCATCATCCATTACCTGCACCTCTTCAGTTTAGCACACAAATACAGTAGTTATGACAATAAAATTCAGTGTGAAAACACCAGTTATGACATGATGAAGTCGATTTACAATAGCCTGAAAATGTGCATTATTCAAGGTTGAGGTCTACATGAGGTGTAATTGTGTTCCATAGAGTCTATTTTCGCCCAAGCAATATATAAACTTAAGCTACCCTCACCAATCTTGTGTTGGTAATATAAAACCTAAAAATGGCAGTGGCAATACATTTAGCATTTTAAGCCTCATTTATAATAGGTTCTAGGTTAGAAGTTACATGTTAATGGCAGGTATTGGAGGAGGGGGCTCCTACATTTTGGGGCATTTCGCCCGGGGGCGGGGTTACATTCCGCGTCACTGATGTGTTTGATGCGGGTTCTTATGTCGGCGCGGTGTCATAATCCGGTTATCCCCTAACCCTACCCCTTACCCTAACCCTAACCCACTCCCCCAGGCGAAGCACGCACGGAGAAATGCCCCGAAAAATAGGAGTCCCATCGGGGGAGGGCATTAAATTAGCCTGTTAGCAAAACAATGCTAGTTAACTCAACTCGGACGTGACAAATGGTACATTTTTTACATAATGAGTGGGTAAATGACATCAAACCTTTGTTTAGCTAACATTCTAGCCAACGACCAGAGAAAAAACAGCATTAGTCGGCTGTTCGTCACGGTTTGTGGGCTAATTCTACAAAACAAACAGTCCTGCTGTATCTTTAGCTTTAGCATATCATTACCCGCAGCAAAATGAAGGGGTGTTGATTTCCGACCAGCCATGTCCTTCGCGTTTACATTGACCGAATCGACCAGTCTTTTTACTCGGGATACATCTCCGTTTCGACAGGCCTCGAACAGCTCCCTGAACGCTCCTCCGATGCCGCTGCTAACATCGGCGGGGCTGGCAGCTCCGGAGCCCGGGCTAGAGACGCTGCTGCCACCGCCGGAGGTTGTCGTGGTGGAGCTCGCGCTGCTCGCCAGGACGGGGGCTGGCAGGTCCGGGGAGGCCACGACCATCTCGATCCCTCCGCTACATTCCCTTTCATTCTCCGGGGGTCCGACGGCCGATGTCAGCAAAGCCATCGGCGGAGAGGCCGGCGGAGCGCCCGAAATAGCGCTGTTTCTCGGCGGAGACTGTAACGTACTTTGCTGTTGTTGCTGCTGCGAAGAGCGACGAGGCACCGCCATTACCGCAGCTCTCAGGCAACAATAAAAGCTGTTCCTCCTTTCCGGTGAAAGTGGTGCGTTTCCTGTCAGCTGTTTACTCTCAGACTGGGGATGTGGAGAAACGTTCTTCCACCCCAGGAGAACAAACATCAGTAATATTTACATTTAGTCATGAACGGGCTCCTCAAAATAAAACCATCCACGTTAATTTAAAGCTAAACTCCTACTAAAACGCAATAAACCCGTTTTTCTTTTCATGTATTCATTCATTCATTATTATCAGTAATTATTGGGACATCTCAGAATTCGAAGATGCTTTCTGTCTCACCCATAAAATTTCAACTAATCCATGCATATATTACTTGTACTTGTGTAAATTATACTTGGCCTGAGTGAGACACAATGTAAATAAAATTGTGACAAAATGTGTTCCAAAATTGTCATAATATCAAACAGATCTTAAGCACTCCCTAAAATACATTTTTGTCCTTGTCTCATTGTCTTGATGACAAACTTGCACGTCAAATATTAACCATTAAAATAAGTTTAAATACACATTTTTGTATTACTTTGATGTGTCTCAGACGTTAAAATAATTATTTTCATCATAGATAGATAGATAGATAGATTTACTTTATTAATCCTCAAGGGGAAATTCATATTTTAATACCTGTAATGGTGCAGTTGTTCTCACCTGTATGGAACTAATAAAACGGTTTCTAAATACAGTTAAGTGTTTACAATGCTTGTAGAAACCAAAAATTCAATTAGATATGAAACAACCTTATTACATTACACCAGGGGTTCCCAAAGTGGTACACTGGAGTCTCCACTTCCGGTCCGGCTTCACTGCTTGACATTGGAGACGCGATAAAGCAGAGGAATGGGTGAGAGAAATGGAACTAAACAAGAATAACTTTCACCAATATTTAGCTCAAGCCTGTGAAAATGACCCTAATGTTAACGCCAGTGTTAATAATGCGATGTTAAAGTCCAGCCGGGCTCTGGGTATGGGCGACACAGGCGGCTGACTAGGGCGACATCTGCTGGAGGAGGTGCCCGATTACAGACAGACAGACAGACAGACAAATAAATAAATAAATAAAATTATCTGTATAATAAACTTGAAACGCACCCTTTACACTTCCTTGAGATGTTTTTTCTTAAATAAATCCTAATCAAGCCTCAACATGACACATCTTTATTCCACTTATCCCACTTTGTGAATTCTGTCATTCACATTTATTTCTTGTTCACTATTAAAAGGCATGACACCAACTCACATGATCTCTTAAACATGATAAATATCTAAACAGTTTAAATTATTTCTCATTGTATATTTCTTTCTCTTAGACTTATTTCTCATATGCTTATGGTTCCTTTACATTCATTCTTTACCACTGTATGTACTGTTTTAGATAAATCTTGGATTCCTTTATACATCTACAGTATTACACAAACCAATTCCAGCATTAATTCAAAGTCTCAGAATATTTTACATATTGCAAATCAACATATCGGTGACAGTAGATAATTTGAAGATTTTCATAAGTCAGGCCAAGGGTTTTAAAGTGCAAGCTCATTATGTTATGACTCTGTTGTGGCCTCTTCCATCTTCTACAGTGTGGTCTGCTGGGGGAGCAGCATCACAGTAGCTGACAGGAAGAAGCTGGACAAACTGATTAAGAAGGCCACCTCTGTCCTGGGATGTCCTCTGGAACCTGTGGAGGAGGTGGGGGAGAGGAGGTTGACAGCTAAGCTGTCCTCCATGATGGACAAAGCCTCCCACCCCCTCCAACACACACTCACTGCACTAAGGAGCTCCATTAGTGACAGGATGAGACACCCCAAGTGTGTGAAGGAGAGATAGGTCAGGTCTTTCCTTCCTACAGCTGTCAGGCTCCACAACAGAAACGGGTTTAGGGTTTAAAAACAATGTCCAAGTACGTGATGAGGGTTAAGATTTATAAACTAAAACTTATTATATTCACGTCCAGGTGTTTTAAAGTTTACTGTTATGATCTCAACTCCAACCAATAAATTAGGGGTGAAATGATGTGTCCAGAGGGTACATATATAATTAATTGGGGAAGTTGTTGTATTAAGGAGATACATTAGGTTTTGTTAGGTGTATATTATGTTAAATTGGGTGTCTAATTGTGTTAACTTACCTTCCTGGAAAAATAAGAAGTAATTAAAGTAAGCATTTGGAGGTGGCTGACACCTAGTGGTCTTTTTAGGTAACAACATCTCTCACTACTGACCTACTCTTGAGAAGCATGTAGATACCGTTTCCATCCCTATTTTAGCTGGATTCCTACATATATCAAAACATTTCATCCGTTTCATTATTTATAACAAAATAAATAAATAACTTCTCCACTATTAGCCTACTTTTGTCCAATTTTGCTATCTCTAAAATAAATCATCACATCAATTTATCACAACTATTTTGATAATAAAATATCCTATAATTTTTCAGAATTAACTTTTTGGTTTGTTTTTAGAACACCAGATACAAACTCAAAGTAAAAATCCTTCACCTCTAAATACCTATTCTGACTTTAGCTACGTCTAATTTTTCATGAAGGTAAGTTAACACAATTAGACACCCTTTTTAACATACTATACACCTAACAAAACCTAATGTATCTCCTTAATACATCTTCCCCAATTAATATGTGTACCCTCTGGACACATGATTTCACTCCTAATTTACCGGTTGGAGTTGAGATCATAACAGTAAACCTTAAAACACCTGGACATGAATATAAGTTTTAGTTTATAAACCTTATCCTTTACTCTCATCAAAGTAGCTTTTAAACCTTAATGCAACATCTGCACATTCTCTTGATGAGGCGGGATAGTCTCAAGGGAGCCGGTTGGGGTCAATTGATGTAGTCATGTCTCTCTTTTCCAATTCCTGTTCAATGTTTAACACTTTACACTTCATTCTTTCATGCGGTTGAGGTTTAGGTTTACACATATAAACTATTTTAGTACTCATGACAAAGCAACTACCTTAAGATTTATGGTCACAAACACCTCTCAGTTGTGTTTGTGGGTATCCTACAGGCTCCTATGTCACTCTGTCATTATTTCTCTTTCTCCTTCTGAGATCAGTACACATTTTTTTGTGCGTGTCTTTTGTGTACCTGCAGAGTTGTGTTGGATTAATATGCGATAACTCCTCTACATAGCGCTAACATATGTATGGTCCAAAACGCTGAGCTGCGGTACCCATAACACGAAGCCACAGCACCACCCGCTGTCTGGCAGCCGTGCCACAGTCACCAGAAGCAAGCCACAGACCACAGTGAGATCTCATCCCTACTGGATCTGGTGTTGGGCACAAATGTCTGTAAACAACATTCATGGGATTTTTAAAATTATGGTTGAAAGTGAGACAATATTTAACATATTTTAAAAACTCATTTCAATTATTTTTCTATTAGAACATAGGTGTAGATGGTGGTGAGCAATGGTTGGAAATAGTAAGGGCAAATATGCTCCAAGTCTTTGAAACATGTGGGATGTACTGTAGGTTTATTTGGTCTTACCTTTCACATTTTGACCTAACAGCATATTGTACATTTTTGTGTTTGTACTGTTCTAGGAAATACAAACCAGGAAACAGAAAGTAGCCATGAACCTGAGGAAACTACTGTTATTTTGCAATTACAGACTCTGGTCAACCCCTCAACAGCAGAACCAGGTGTGTTGGGCCCAGAATTGGCATCTCCGCTATATGTTGTTCCCTTAGAGATCTTTGTATGTGCTTCAGCAGGGAGTCTCTATTTTCTTTACAATTATCGACACTTTTACAAGAAACAGCATCCCTGCCCTCATCCTCACATTCGACAGCCTGTGTCTGGACCAGGAGTTTCTGGGCCAGGGGGCTGGGACTATGTACGGTCCAGAATGCAATCTCAGCAGGACAAGGTTAATGCTTCAGCTGCATGTGTTCTTTAAGTCCTTGTGAGAAGTCCTTTAGCAGCAGGTCTCCATTTTGACCACGGGCCGTATTCACAAAGACTGTTATCTTAGCCTGAAGAGAACTTGGAAATCACACTCAAAGTTCCTAAAACCTATTCAGAGACCTACTTTTAGTAAGGAAAAATGACTCCTAGGATACGATAAAAGTTCCTTTGCTATAGTTGAGGTCTGTTCTCACGCCCACCACCCTGCTACCAAAACCTATTTAACGTGGCAGAGGAAGAGGAAACAACAGAGGAAGACATCATCAAATCATGTCAACACCACAAGTAGACCTAACATGTATCCTATTTTTCATATTATACCAACCTTTTCAGCCACAGCTGTCTAACTCTAACTGTGTAACCCTATTTATTTTATGAGAACACAATTATTTAAAATTATCATTTCTTAATATAACCAAGTATGTCCTTGATATAAACAGTAACATTACATTCTGCACCTAGCATCTATTCCTGAAAAAAGCCAACATTAACATTGATTTTCAACTGTTACTTGCAACCCTGTTACTGTAATTAGAGTAACAATGTGATCAGATTCTCATCAGTCTTGTTGACATGTTTATATATTATTCCTGTGGTTCTGAGTATTTGTGTTATGATCTTCAATCAACAGTAATGTCCTTTTCAAACCTGATACTTTGTACAACCCTGTTACTGTATAATTTTTATTCAAATAAATCAGTAAGTCTTATCTGAAATTAAATGATTATTTAATGCAACTGCCTTTTTTTTTTTTTTTTACTTAACAGTAAAGGACTGATTCAAGTTTTTTTTAAAAGTTTTTTCACGTTTGCGTATTCATAACAGGTACACAACAAATAAAAGTGTCTCTTTGATGCATCAGTTGTACAAATCTAATTATTTGATGGTTTATGACAGTTTTAGTATTTCACAACTTAAAATACCTAAATGATCACTCAAGATGTTCTTAGTGTACAGTGGTGCAACATAACATACCTGAGGGTAATAAAAGAGACTCACGTTTTAGTAACTTTACATTTATTATTTTAACTTGAACTTGTATATGAAATACAATAACTGTAAAATGAAAACTTAGCATGGTGGCGTCTGAACATTTCCACAACAAAACAGACACAAATAATAAAAACTAAACCCCTAACTCTACAAACTTTTGTTCACAATTCTTAGAATTGAAATTAAAATAAAATTATTACAATAAAAATACATCTTTATCAACATGAGCAGCAGCAGCTGGATAAAGACTTGATCTAAGACTAAATCAAAACACAATCTTTAAATAGTGTAGTCTAAGTTCTCATGTAACGTGTCAACTGACTTCTCTGTCATTTCTGCTTTTCCAGTAGAAACTGTTATCCCAGCTTAGGGAAGGTGAGGTTATAACTACAGCAGCTCAAAGGAAGAAGAGCTTGTCTGACAGGTTGATGGATGGCTCTGAGTGTAGGTACTGGCCAGACAGGTAAGCCAGTTTGTGGGCGTACTTGCATGGTGCTGGAACACGAATGGTGCCGGGCCAGTTCCAGTACAAGTGACACATCTTGAATGTCAGCCTGATACCGGGCAAAGCAACAATGTTAAAATATGGTTTGCAATGAGGCAGGATTTCTTCAACATGGTCCAAACTACAAAGAGCTACTATAAATGTCAATTATCTGAACAAAACCACGAATCTGCAAAATTACACACATCTAACAAAACTGGCCACAGCAGCAACTAGTTTCATATATTTGTGGGATTGCCTGTTCAGGTTATGGGAAGGTTTAAGCTAAACCATTGGAGGCAACTCAGGAGGATAAAATGGACTCTAGGTGGGCAATTTTTGTGGCATTACATATCAGCTGAAACATCAGAAAGCTGTAAACTGACCATCACCTGTGTGGGCGTACAGAGCATATATGTTAGCTTATTATATCTTATTATATACTGACATTTGTGTGCACTAGTATTGCCTCTGTGCATTTTTCTGAATTTCTGTCCTGTTGAAAAAAAAAAAAAAAATTCACTGTGGTATACGCAGACTTCCTTTTGCACAGCCACTTACTACTACTGGTAAACCACCCATTTCCACCACTACCATTTCCTTTCTTGGACAGAAATCAACAGGGTGGCACATTTTGTGTAACTTCTCTAGCAGTGAATTGTACAGTGTAAATCAGTATGTTATACAAGTGATGCAAATGCCTATCAAATAACTATCAGGAGGTGGCTTCATGTTTATTTTGTGTGTTTTACTGTACTACATACTTGTAGTAGGGCAGTGTTTTTGTTTTATCTGTCATTAGTCCTTTCATTGATATACAACATAAACACAATATGTTATGTATCTCCTTACAAGAACAATAATAAAAATACATTCATGCATAACAAATGATACTGCTAGCTTCTGTCAAAAGTTTATCCACGTAACAGACACTGAGCCAAAAGGACAAGTTGATTTTGGTGCACTGGGCTTGTTTTGAGATTTTTAATTCACAGTAAATAAACATTAAATACCCCCTATATTAACATTTGCCATACACTGTTCAATAAGTATGAAGTATTTCAAAACTTCCCGTTAAAGCAGTGGTTTATTTTAACACTTTCAGTGCCATGGGCCGATTAAATCGGCTTTACGAAAACAACCTGTAAAGTGCCACGGGCCGATCAGATCGGCTTTGGAGAACACGCCACATTTGTGTACAAACAAACCATCCACCCCCATTTCTTTCTCACATTTCGATGACGTTCTTTCTGTGTCCCCCTTTTGAGACCAAGCAGACGGGAATTTGAGGTCACGCGACCGAATAATATTTTTATATCTTTTTAATGTTTCTTATTCTCCGGTGTTTCATCAGAGGGAGCCCTCCATGCCGGGGGGCGGCTGTGGACTCCGGGGCTGTGGCGCCTTCTCTCACTGGGGTCTGCTCCTTTCTGGTGGGTGGGGGTCCCAGTTGGCCCTCTCCCACTAGTTGGGATGCGGGGCTGTGTTGCTGGTGCCTGGTCGCCGGGGTCGGCGGCTGCCTCCTGGTGCGGATGGCTCCCTGAGATAGCGCCTCCTAAATTGATGTTTTACTTTTACTTGTACATTTTTGTTCTGGTCTACCCGTGCTCAGTCAGTCTTCTTAAGTATGTGTGAGCTTGTGGGTTTGCACGTATATGTGGGTTTGCATGTGTATGTGTGTGTGTGCGGGTGAGTGGGTGGGTGTGGGTGGGGGGCGGTACTGATTTTTAAACTGATATGTAAAACACTTTGTGCTACAGTTTTTAATGTATGAAAAGTGCTATATAAATAAAGATTATTATTATTATAATAAATTATGCAAATTACGATCAATAATGAATCGGCTGCGTCCGGTGCGTTTTGGATCTAATCAGCAATCGGTCGGATGTTACCGAGCGGTTTCCTGCAGGATTCTTCAAATATTATAAAAACGACGCGAAATACTGAAAAACGGCCAAATTCTGTGGCACTTTTAAGGCTTATTAGCCCCTTAACTGTCTGGCACTTAAAGAGTTAAAAGGATCTAAACACACAAGGAACTCAACTTGATGTGTAAAACAAAGGTAAAATGTAAACTCTCAGGAGAATTACAGTGAATAACAGAATATCAGTATGTTGAATAAGCTAATTAATTGTTTAGTTGTGTTGTATCTGTACATTGCCTAGCATTTACATTTGTGACCCAAAGGAGACTGAATAAACCATCAGTCTGGGCTAACTGGTTTTGAGTGAATTTTACAAATTCTTTGACAAATTTGCTGGGTCAAATGAATATTTCTTTAAATCTTTGAAATCAAATGGAAAACACAATTTATATGTGCTACCCAGAAACATACTAGGTAGAAAAGAAAACAGCACAGCATACCTTTGCAGATGGTCTGGAGTGAGGTTGGCCGTGTTGTACAAAGAGATGTAGTGTGTTGGAAGTCCACAGCCCTGACGAATGTGATGTGCCATCAAAAAGAAGTCCACCCTGAAAAAACATGCATTTAAAGATGTGAAAGACTTTGCCCATCATGAGCTACAGTGGGTCTTTTTTTTCATAGGGTGAAAAATCTAGAACTAAATAGGACTATAGAGTGACTTCAGCTCTTCAACAGAATTCACACATCCTATGTTTAACAAAAAATGTCTATGTAGAAATACATCAACTGTGGTGTGGGGGCTAGATATGAACTGAGCACACCAGACCCATAAATACAATATTCTTCCTCAGTTAAATAGGACTACTGCTTTTACATGGTTGGCCTTTAGGTGTCAAAGATTTAACAAAACATATAAACTGAGAAAATTACTGCTAATATAATGATTCTCTAGAATTTTAAATTTCTGTATTAAAATGAGTAAACTGTTCGGCCTTTCTATTGTCTGAAGAATTGTGTCAAAGACCTCTACTGTTGTCGAGATGAGATAAACCAATGTTAAACTGACCATTTTCCTTGGGTGACGGTGTGGTCCAGGACAGTCCCAGGTTGTGGGGTGCCAAAGTTTTTGGAAATACAGGAGTACAAAGTGGTGTTGATGCGCTTTTGAACCACAATGAATACCAGCTTTGGCTCATAGTTTGGAAAGGTTTTAAAGCTGTTGATCAGCTGTGGGATCTCGTACTGCTCTACCATATTCAGCTGGCCATCTGACACACCATCCCGATACACCACAATCTTGTCGGGCAAGGTGTGGTTCACCTGTACAGGAAAACATACAAGTGTGATCCTCCAGGTATCATTCAGTGTCAAAGGAGTATATGTGCAAAAGTAGCTCTATCAGTGGGTTGTTCACCTAAATATATCTGTGGCTGATCTACAGGGATTTTAAACCATCTCTAGGGTTTATAGAGAATGGTCTGGACAGGATTAAATATCCAGTGAGTGGCAGTTCTTTTGCCCAAAATACCTTATTAATGCCACAGGTTAAAGGAGATTAACAAGACTGGGTTGAGCTCATAGAAAATAACTCAAATCACCTAGTTACGACTGAAGTATGCAGAAGAGAATCTTTAACAGATAACACGCTAAACCTTGACGCATATGGACTATAGTAACAGTATATATACATACATTCTATTGAGCACACCCGGTGCTAACTAGGAGCTGGATCTATGAAGGTCCCAGTTTGCGTGGACTAATTTGCATGCCCAATCTGCACAATTTGCATGTGGGTTTGAACCACAGTTTGCAGGTGATTTACTAAGACTGCTTGCACAAATGACAACAGGTGCCAAGTCTTGGAGACCGCCCTACTTAAATGAGGATTTAGCATGCACTACTGGAGACAATACGCTGGAAAAAGTGCTCTGGGATGCACCAGCATTAATGGTAACAGTGTGCTGAAATGATCCAGATGCAGTGAAATGTAACGTTGGATGAGTTTTGTCATAGAAGGTAGTGCATGACTCATTCATTTTTCATTTTAGTGGTGGGGGGGCCAAGGGGGTTGTTGGATTGACTGTCAGGTGCTCATAATAAGAGTCCTGTAAAGTGTGTGTGTATGTTTGTGTGGGGGGGACATGTCTCAATTATTTTTTCTTCCGTCATTCAAAAAATGTTCACACGAGGGTGAAAAATGCGTCTGCATCTCGTTTCATCTGCAGCCATGTGTGCCCAATTATGCATCCAAACCGTTTGCACCTCCTATTGAGACGTGTTCAATATAGACGCAGTCTCTATGAGCAAAATTTCTTTCAGGTTTGATAAATCACTTTGCATGTGCTAAATTAATATACTTACATTTTCTCCACCCAGCACACGCACAATTTCGTGTAAACACCCCATATTGCATATTAATTGCAGCAAAAGTACTAACTGGATGCAGACGTGCGATTATGTACCTTTGAAAGATGCAACCCTTAGTGGGCTCTGTTAGTAAATCAGTTTGTACATTTTTTTGCGTGTGCAATGAGTTTAGTAGATCCGGCCCTAGGTGTACTGAAAATGTGACTGAGTGTATATTAGCCAATAGTAGCAACAACAGGTAGTTTGTACTGATGAATAGTCCTTGGTCTCATCCATGAAAAAACATCACTGCTCATAACACTACACTGACTAGTTAATTTGCGTGAAACGTGTTTATAGACAGGGACACAATTTGTATTTTCCTTTTAGTGACTTTTTTTTAACAATTGCTACACATTTGCTTGATGAAGCTAATGAAAAAGACTGTTAAAGCCACAGGTGCATTTTCTCTTCAGTTTTCAAATTTAACTCCTATTTCATATTTGACATTTTAAGGACTGTAAAAAAAGGACTTAAATAGGGGACATTTTGTGACCCATGCCGACAGTATTTACCTCATGGTACTTGGTCAGAGCAGCCAATAAACACACCCTAAAGCCACTGATCAGTTCCTCGTTTGGTGTCTGGAAAGTCACTTTAGAGTACCACCTGGTCAGTGAGCTGCAAAAGAGCATTTAATGAATAAAAAACTCATTTCTATTAATGTTTTGATTATGACAAACAGGTTTTACCAATGCTGTGAAAGAAAATGGAAATGCATATTTATTTCCTCAAACAAGCCTTTTTTAAGCTTACAGAAATGTGAATATTATAAGAAGGGTAGCTGTAGACGGCTGTGCCCTTAAAATGAAAACTCCATGATTACTATGGCTCTGGAGTTTGAATAATTCTAGGGAAATGATAATGATCAACAATGTCTGAAGAAGAAAACAATTTTACCTGTTTACACTGGCGACGAAGCCCATGACAGACTGATGTATTTTGCTTGTGTCATGGTGGACATCAACTCCAACCACCATCAAGTTTTTCTGATTATACAAAACAGAAAATACATGAATTCAATGCTGTCTCACAGTCACACTGTAACCTATATTCATTTTTACATGGACTAAAGCACACTAATGATTTTCCAGAGACATTGGTGGTTGTTTTGCCTGCAACATAACTTTAGGTGGCATTATGTTATGAGGTCTTGCTTCAAAGTGCAACAACATAACTAATTAAACCAATACACAAATGGAGTTTCCCATTGACTGCACGCAGATAAACTGTTGTTCTCTCACCAGAGGGATCTTGACAGTCCACAGCTCACCACCCAGTTTACTGTTCACCTGCAGCAGTATTTTTTGGGCAATAGACCTCAATTTCTGTGGCTGGGAGATGGTCCTAATATTGATTGCCTGACAAGACATGAGTCAAAGTCAGCATTAGTTCACAGAAAAAATCTTGTACAGTATGTCAATGTACACCTCCAGCTCTGACAAAGACAAACTTTTGGACTGACATTACTAACCTGAGAGGGGATGGGACTCTTCACACAGCAAAGCTTCTTGATGGCACTGTAGAGGTCATCCCTGTTGCCAACAATAATGCACACAACTAGCTGCATGTTTGGCTGCACACAGATGAAAAACAGAAAAAAATATGCAAGCAGCACAGCTTAACATCATTACATTGTCCAATAACATTTCAGCAGTTAAATAATTACATGGTAATGCTTGTGTGAATATCAGTATTCTGAAAACAATCCTTCTTAAGGTGTCTAACGATGCAGACAAAAGGTTCAGCAGCTCAACATCACTGCATTAAATACTTATAAAACATGCAAAAAACAAACAACACAAAAAAACTAGTGCCGTCAAATGATTAAAATCTTTAATCAGATTAATCACAAGATTGGTATGGATTAATTGCAATTAAATATCATTCATTTTTAGGGATGCACCGATTCCGATACCAGTATCGGCCATTGGCTCCGATACTCAGTGTGTGTACTTGTACTCGTACTCATAAAAGTAATCCAATACAACTGCACCAATACCACGTACGGCTGCATGACATTCACAGTTAAGTGCAGCAGGTATGCGGCGGTGGAATAATGTGTGGGGAGAGTGAAGAGTATGGAGATCTTTCAAAATAAACCACAGTGATAAAAGTAACACTGACTGCAGTACGTTACAGGACACAGACGGATACGAATGGAGCATTCTGTCCCTCCTCTGCGTACATTCCATCTGTTTTCCAGGTGCTGGCAGACGTGTACCCAAACGGAGAATACCACCGGGAACCGTGGAGGTAGTGGATCTGTTCAAAGAGCGACTGTGTGAGTTAGTAGACATATTTATGTCAACTACCCAGGGCTGGGCCAGTTTCCATCCTACTTATACTATGGGGGTCGAAGTGGTGCAGGACCGCCACCAGCGGAAGGAAAACAAAACTTAACGCTCATTTATCTTTTCCCTACCTGCTGAAGCTTTGCTTTTAAACCTTACCAGTGAAAACGCTGCAACATTAGTATCCACATTAGTGTTACCTCTGTCGTCTCCATGTTGTTATTACTGACTTCTTCTTCTCAAAAAAGTTTACTCTTCTTCGTGGTATTTGTCCAGTATGGTTAATTAAGAGCGGCGCCCCCTGGTGGATTAATTGAGAAACGCTCATTCCAACACATGTCAGTAGCAGCACTTTTTTCCAGTCAGACTAATGACAATGACAATAAAGCACATTTAAAAAAGGAACTAAGAAGTGGAATGGGATTATTAAGTACTTGTATCAATACTCGGTAACAGTAAGTACTCAAATGTAAGTACTTGTGCTCGGTCTGGAAAAAAGTGGTATCGGTGCATCCCCATTCATTTTAAATCTATATTAATCACATTTCATTTTGCATGAGCAAACAGACTCAAGAAAGCTTAATGTGTTTATTAACTCTTTCAGTGCCATGGGCCGATTAAATCGGCTTTACGAATACAACCTTTAAAGTGCCACGGGCCGATCAGATCGGCTTTGGAGAACACGCCACATTTGTGTACAAACAAACCATCCACCCCCATTTCTTTCTCACATTTCGATGACGTTCTTTCTGTGTCCCCCTTTTGAGACCAATCAGACGGGAATTTGAGGTCACGCGACCGAATAATATTTTATATCTTTTTAATGTTTCTTATTCTCCGGTGTTTCATCAGAGGGAGCCCTCCATGCCGGGGGGCGGCTGTGGACTCCGGGGGCTGTGGCGCCTTCTCTCACTGGGGTCCACTCCTTTCTGGTGGGTGGGGGTCCCAGTTGGCCTTCTCCCACTAGTTGGGATGTGGGGCTGTGTTGCTGGTGCCTGGTTGCCGGGGTCGGCGGCTGCATCCTGGTGCGGATGGCTCCCTGAGACAGCACCTCCTAAACTGATGTTTTACTTTTACTTGCACATTTTTGTTCTGGTCTACCCGTGCTCAGTCAGTCTTCTTAAGTATGTGTGAGCTTGTGGGTTTGCATGAATATGTGTGTGTGTGTGTGCGGGTGAGTGGGTGGGTGTGGGTGGGGGGCGGTACTGATTTTAAACTCGTATGTAAAGCACTTTGTGCTACAGTTTTTAATGTATGAAAAGTGCTATATAAATAAAGATTATTATTATTATTATTATTATTATGAATTATGCAAATTACGATCAATAATGAATCGGCTGCGTCCGGTGCGTTTTGAATCTAATTAGCAATCGGTCGGATGTTACCGAGCGGTTTCCTGCAGGATTCTTCAAATATTATAAAAATGACGCGAAATACTGAAAAACGGCCAAAATCTGTGGCACTTTTAAGGCTTATTAGCCCCTTAACTGTCTGGCACCAAAAGAGTTAAACACCTTCAACAAAACAACTTGAAACAAGTGTTTCGTCTTTTTTTTTTTTTACTCAGATTTCCAACCAGAGCTCCAACATGCTGTTTAGCATCTTCCATCTTTATGGGTTGGTTCTTCTGTCTGTCACTACTGGATCAACTGACCATTTGTGAAGACGTGATGGTAACTGTATTTGGACAAACTTCCCCACATGCGCTGCCAGAGATGTTCAGAGGCATTCTGTGCTGCAGTTGGGTTAATTGCGTTAAAATTTTGAATCAGATTAATCATGATGATGGATTAATCTGCGTTAATTTTGACAGCCCTAAAAACCACTTGCTTTGTATTAATATAGTCTGTTGCATGGATGTGGATTTTCAATTTACAGCAGCAATACTGAGGTAGTTGGTATTTAATAGATTTAATGTGAAACCAAAATCATTCATACGTTAACAAAAGTGACAGACAACCATGCTTCCAGTCTGGTTGCCTTAGGCAACATGTGCACTGGTCACTTTGCATGTCTAATTTCTCCAACAGCCACTTACAGAGTTAAAAATAGAAACAGAATAAAGGTTTTCACATATTGGGAACAAGTACCAGCTTTTGAGAGACAGTTATTGGGTCACACTGGTTTATTAATTGTGAATTCAAAGAGGAGGCATATTGTTACCTCCGCCAGGGGATATTGTGATCGCTTTGTGTGTTTGCATGCGTGTTTGTTTGTGTGCTTGTTTGTTAGCCAGATAACTCAAAAAGTTATGGATGGATTTTCATGAAATTTTCATGAAATGTTGATACTGGCACAAGGAAGAAATTATAAAATTTTGGTGGTGATCGGGGGGGGGGCAGATCTGTTTTGGTGGAGGTCTGTGCTTTCCGAGTGCTTTCCTTGTTAGAATTTGTATTTTCTTTGATTTGACACCGCTTTCCCCACACAGGACAGGGTTTTTTCAGCAGTTACAATCTGTGTGATGGTAATATTTTTATCTAAAACCAAACTGGCACTGCTGGCAGTTGTTTAATGTAAACACAATGTGCGCACAGCACAGAGGACAGGGCAGGACAAAGGAAACAACACTTTAGTACTTACCACTACACAAATGCAATGTGCTTCTAATGAAAATTACCTTACTGATGAGCTGGGAGTGGATGCTCTTGACATAGGTCTCAGTGTGATCATCCCTCAACGGCACGTGAATGGGCCGCTCAATTCGTATGCCAATAGGCCCACCCACCTTTTTAAAGGTGGAAACCAGCTCTTCGGCCTGTTCAGCAAAGCGGTGAGGATAAATGATGGCCCAGATGTTCAAAGGGATCTGAATATAAAAAATATTATTATGAGAAGAAGGCAGGACAGTGTTACTACACACCTTAAATTCCCAACATAAAGAACTGTATTATTAAAGCTCTTTGATGAGTATACATCACCACTTACTGAGCTGATTGAAGCATCCCTCACTACCTCTCTAGACCAGGATACATCAGCACCGGTGGCAAAGAATGACGACTGCAGACAGATGGTCTCGAGGGGCAGAGTTCTACCTTTTATCTGTAACAAAGGAAACACGTTCACAATATTCAGCTGTCACACAGTGGTTGCTACTGAGGCTTGAACAGATACCCCATCTGAGTCCTGTGGAGCGGAGACTTTTTTTTTTTTTACACCACCACCCCAGTACTAGGCAATCAAACTCAAAATTCTTCTGACACATTTAGATAATTATATTCTTAACAATATCTTAATTTCTGGAATTTTACAAGAAACCACTGATAATATGATGACAAAACACCACTTAAACAAGCAGATTAATCAGGTTAGTACTTAATTCTAATTTCCTATGTTTATTTTGTAAAGATCCTCACCAGTAGGATTTCGGAGCCAATCTCCAGTCCCCATTTGCTGAACTCTTTCCGACTTTCAGGGTTGGAGCTGATATTTTTCAGTAGCTGCTTTATGGAGTGGGTGTGCTGCTCGCTGCTCACATTAATGTGCATTGTCAGGTCCTTCAATAAACCAAAAGACCATTTACACTGATGCAGTTGTTTTGTTTCTTTTTTAACTACTGCAATGCTTTTCCATGAAAGCTTTTCAGTAAGACAGTCTTCTTAAGTGTTGCTGTGCAGTTTCAGAGTTTAAATATATACCTTACATCAGCTTAAGAAAATTATGCTAATGTATTTACCTTCATAGCTCTGGGGTCCTTCCTCATTTTCTCAGGAATGCCCGTCATAAAGGAAAGCTCTGGTACCAAAAGGATGTCTCTCGTAACAATTTGCTACAATTAAATCATCCATTCAGAAGGATTAGAGTTGAGAAAACTAAGGCAAACAGTAACAATGAAATACAAAATTTATTACAAAAAAAAAAAAAAAAAAAAAAAAAAAGCTTCTAAAAACTAAACCAGAACATCAATGAAACATTAAACTGCAGAACTGCAGGTACAATTACCCTCATTTTTCTTTTCCAATTCAGTTTGGTTTGTGGTTTTAATACCAGTAACATTAAAATTGCACAGTAATGAACTTGTGCCATTTTTTTAATGAACAGTTTGGTAGATCATTCTTTACTCCTATGTTTTTCAGCTTCTATGAAGACTTCCTTTATGCATTGCGCCTGAAAAACTACACATAAAAAACAGACAAAAACTACCTTTGATTCAAACTGCTATCACAGCTCCTCTATATTTCAGTATTATTTTCACTTTGTATCTGTATGTTTCTGATGAAGCAGCAATGTTTATATTTATTCTGAACCAACTAAACAGTTAATGAAACACAGCAGAGTCCAAATCATGTCTTCCATGTGTCTTTAGCCTGATACTTAGCCACAAGAGGGCATTCTGATACAAGAATTCAGGTCATGTTAGTTTGACTAGGCAACTGTAAAGGAAGTCGACTGCATCTCTAGCATTTGCTTTGTTAAAACTGGTAGTGAGTGGAGTTCCACCTTTTCTCCCGGCTTGGATCTCTCCTTTGGCCGATGCAGAAGCAAAGGCTGGTCCATGTCTTTGATTGTAATCCCATAGTTCTTGCTGTTGGGATTGTCAACACAATGTTAATAAATTAGCAACAAAAGAAAGACTAAAATCTAAAAATGGGCAATATTTCAACACACAAATAAATGAATTATATCCTCTGCTGGACTAAACTGATTTCATGCACAGAGCAGTCTCACCTGTAGTAGTCCACAAAGTTGGTTTTTGTGCCATCCGTCAAAGTGAACACGTCTTTGGGTGACTTGTTCCACTCAATAGCATCAATGCGATAGGTACGGTTGTTGTAGCGTGTTATGACAATGCTGCCAACGAGGTCCTTGGTGCATTCGTCTTGGAAGTTCTCTTTGGTCTGCTGGTACAGCATGTTCCTGGCAAACGGAGGTCCATCATCATAAGTTTGTTTTGTTTGGCTTAAACTGTCATAAAGAGAGGCAAATGTCTGGCTCTACCAGTTGTGCCCCATGAAACCTTATTTTGGAAAAGAAATTTGTTATACAGTCAATGGCAAGACACATGACGTTAATTTAAAGACTGTTTTATGGGTTAACAAAGTTATCCGTTGTAAAACTTTCCAAGTATATGACTGACAACATGTAGACAGAATTACTACATGCCCAAAGTGAGTGACATCATTGGACCTTTCTCTCTCCAGTCTGTTCTCTGTTGCTGTAAACTTCTTTGCTTCTACATGAACAAGCTCATAGTATATTGAGCAATCTGCAAATAGAACGAAGTGGTGACGTGTATCACTTTAGATGAGAGATGTTTCATACTAAAACTACACATTGCTTTGCTATCACCACAACAGACAGCGACTTGACTTGTAAAATGTTCTTTAAATTTTAAAAAACATCCATGTCTAAATGATGGCACAAAAAAATTGTCACTCGTCATTGACTGCTGTTTGTATTTTTTTCAGTTAGGTCCCATGGGTCACACCAGAGGGGGCAGGACTTCTATGCAAGAAACGTATGTACTTCAAATGAATTTTGCATTTTCTGACATGCAATTTTCAAGCATCTCTTAACCTTACCCATGCTCCCTGGAGGAACAGCAATAATGGTTGAGGGAATTTAAAATTCTGCCCAGAATATAGACGCACAAAAAATATCTTGCAAGCTGCAATTAAACATTTATGGCTATATCATAGGATTTCTCAAAAGCTCTGAGTGGATCCAAGGTCATGGCATTGTTGTATACTTAAGATGTATAAACATATCAGTCCATCTATGTAGACAAAAATCATATTAACAGAAATATTTTTAAAATTAAAATTCTGTATACATAGATTTTGTTCCCACACTTTTTTGGTGTTTAGTGACATGATAAACTTGGTTAAAGTTCCAAATCAAAAAAGCAAACAATAGAGGAATATTAACAACCAACCATACAAGCTGAACGGCACCTGCAAAGGCAAGAGAAGGGTACAGGATGATAAGTCAAATAATGATAAGTCAGTGGTCAAATCAGACAGTTCACCAACCAGAGCTTGCAAATGACAATACTGCTTGAAATCAAGGAGTATTCTGGGATTTTATTCTTTACTCTGAGGTTCTAAGTAATGAATGATTCAAGAGTCAGTTAAACAGTGTTATTTTAACTATTCACATACTTAGAAATTAAAAGGCAAAAAAATTCTAATACCATATTATAAGATTCCAATGACCAGTCTCACAGCTTCTTCAGTCTGCTGCCATGAGGGAGGAGACTGGAGTCTCTGGGCCAGGACCAGCAGACTGAAGGACAGTTTCACCCACCAGGCTGTCAGGAGGCTGAACTCCCTCCCTACTCTGCCCCCCTTCTACCTCTCACACACTCAAACCTTGGACCGTGATTTACCCCCCCCCCCCCCCACACACACACACACACCACACACACACACACATCTCAGGGACTGCTCCATCCACTTGTCACTTTATTGCATATGTCACTTTAAATCAATAACTTCTATTACCAATACTTCAACTGTTTAACTTCACTGTCGCACCTTTATTGTCTATTTATTTTCTCCTCAACCCCCTGCTGTTTATTGCTATATTCTATGTTTATAGTTATATTCTATTCTAATTTATTTTTCTATGTTCATTTTACACCGTGGGGCCTTAGAGTCTTGGAATTTCAGTTTTCTGTATGCAATGTACATATGGCATAAACTAACAATAAAGCTGACTTTGACAATAAAGAAACTGTTTCATGCAGTTATTTCTCATCATTTAGACAACTTGCGTTCTACTCATAGATCTAAGCTTCTATGTAACTCATTACACTATCATCCTCAGTTCCATAACCAAAAATTTGGGGGCAATTCCTCTACACATTTATTTTCTATAGGAATAAACCCTGACAGCACCAATCACACTCATTACAGGCAGACTCTTAGAAAAAGAAAAAAAGAAATTTCTGCAACACATTATGGTTCTGTCCAAACTCTGAACCAATTGGCTGTTTGACAAGGAGATAGACAAATGTTTTCCATTATGCACTGAGTTTTCGCAGTCAGGGCACAATGGCTCTGTTATAAGGTTGTTGTTGCCTATGTCCTTATGACGTCAGAGCAAGTCAGGGTCAAGTCGGACATAAACCAAAGCAACATGCACTGTGCAGCGATTGCATCTGTACAGGTTTGGCTTATCTCTTAAAAGCCCATCTATTGATTTGTGACTGGTAGCTACTGTTGATTTACTACATGAACTCACATGACGTCCAGCACAGAATCATTCCGCAACACCTTGTGGGAGACGTCCACACACAGGTGTAGGCCTCCATCTGTGTGTTTAATACTGGTTGAATAGCCTGGCCACACCTGCAGCCTGCAAAAATAAACAGGGCATTAAAGTACCAAAAGTTACCACAGCCTGCAAGTTTGCCCTTCTGATGTTAAAGGATAACTCAGTATTTACCCTTGTTTTCCAAGAATGACTGCACTTTCTGGATCATAATGATTTCGCCCCACCAGCTTCAGGCCAATGATTTTCATAACCCTGAAAAACATGAAAAAGGTTCACTAAACAATGTACAGTACACACACACCAAAAAAGCAGTTTGACCTTTGAAGTCACAGCATGAACATGAAACTAAATCTGACAAGCTGGATGTTTAAAAAATGCAAACTTAAAAAGAAAATCAATGCAAACATGCATACACATCACTTATTTACTGACTTTATGTAGCAAAAACAAATAATTCAATCCAATTACAGTGGAAAACTTCAATAGTGATCATATCTAAGTCAACTTCATCACATAATGTAGATGATTATCAACCACACCTTTAATCTATCATATTACGTAAGATTTAATAAATATGAGCATCCACAAAGCATCACTTGTTTCTCCAGTGGCCTTCTCTTGTAATTTTTCCACTAAAACACAAAAAACCTATTTAGACATTGTCCTTTTTCTCATCTCTCCTTCACAGTATGGGGGAGGGGGGGTGCATTACAATACCAAGCTTTATCAAGTTTAGTAAGTTTAAGAGAAAATTACTTCAGAGTAACAGAGAACCATCCTCAGACAAGAAAATACAAAAAATTATCATCATAAGCAGACTATTGGATTACTATATATACACACAAGAAATTAAAACTGGATTTGTAAAATTATATTTCTGTCCCAGGCTTTGAGATCCATTTAAGTGGTTTCCACTGTACCCCATATTATTTACTCATTCATAAACTGGTCAATCACTTTACTGAGTAGGACAGTGGTAAAAAAAAAAAAAAAAATACCTCCTCAGCACCACATTGTAGAAGGGGATGCACAAGTCCGAGCTGGGTGGCAGAATCTTCGTCATTTGGATTTTGATCTGTATTTCTTCGTTATCAGTCCGTCTCACACTCTTGAGAAAGACCTCCTATTATCAGCAAATTATAGGGGGAAAAAAGAGACAGTTCAGATTTACACAACTTAAATACACTACCTACTGAATTTGTGGGTGCTCTCTACCTCAAAAAATACCAAATATGTTTTCATATATTTAATGTCAGTTAACCATACCAACAACTGGTACCTACGTCATTCAGTTTAACAGGCAGGTAGAGTATGGTGCCGTCAAAAGCCATTACTTCTCCTGTGGTTGAGTGGTGATCTTTCATCATGCCAAAACGCATGGCCATTGACTCAACATTTGGACTAAAAGATAACAGTGAAATTCACTTAGCTGGAAACATTACTTGTTTATGCTCATGAATAAATCTTTAAATTCTTTCTCACTCATGTTTTTGTTTAATTACAAAAAAAAGATGAAATGTGATGACAAAATAAGTAATACTTACGTGAATGTGACGTGGTACTGATAGACAGCTTCACTGCGGCAGCAGATAGGAATGTGGTTTGTGCCATATTTACAGGATTCCGTTGTACCAATTTTATGAAGCGGCTCACTAATAGAGAGGAATTAACAAACACAGGATATTTAAGCTCAGCAGCAGCATATACAATATAACTTTTATTTCTAAGTTTAACTGATTACAGTCTCTTATGTAGTAAGTAGATCTTGAAGGGCACTGGTGAGGACTGAATGATTATGTCCTCATCGTCTCTGTACAATGCTTCACTTCAATACACAGTACAAAAGAAAGTACATAGTGTACGCTTATGTGATAGGAAACATCTGGTCAATTATCTGTATTTATGATAGTGTTGCCTTGTAATGATACAGACTATGGTGCCCCTTACAGTCTATTTTGCTCAACCACAGTCTTATAAAGAGGTGAAAATATTCTGGTGATCCCTCCCACATCATCATGTTACTAACAGTGTAATTTATTGGGGGACAAACCTGAAGTGCACCATTAACCTTAAAATGCACTGCAATGTAAGTGAAACTGACACAAACTATATTTTTCAATATACATCTTAACATTCATGGCTGTGCACAAAATGCACAGCAAACCAGACCCTGAACCAACAGCCTATGAATCTATGAGAGCTCCAACAGTAATGGAGAAATCAACCTCAATGAGAATAGCCTTGTATAAATGTGAACAGTAATGTCAGTGTCATTGGTTATTTATTTGCTAACTAATTATACTCAGAAAACAATAGTTAACTACCAAGGTAACAGAAGCCCTCTGTGGCTAAATGTTATTTGCAAACATGATCTGATCACATCAGGGCTTTATAAATAATTTTAATGATTTTTTTCAAAAAATGTAGAGAAAAGGTTAAAATAAAATGGAACAAGTGATGCCAGGCACATCAAACCCTGCCCCTCGCATGTACTGTAGCTTATTTTGGCATTGATCCAGCTGATGTCATCATATCAACTGCCTCTATATATGTGCCAAGTTTGGAGTAAAGTGACACAAAATTGATGTTTTTATAGACATTTGAAATTTCGCCCATTATAAGTAAATGAAAAAATAAATAAATAAATAATTTCATAAAAAATTGAAACTTTGACCTACTTTTCTAAAATGTAATCAGTCTACTCTGGGTCACTGGTAATCTATAAACCCAATTAGGTATGAATTCAACTAATAGTTTTGCAGCTAGGGCGTTAAACAAAGAAACAAGCAAACCGAACCAAAAACAATACCCCTTGCCTGCTCTGTGGGGGGTGGGGTAAAAATGGTCTTAAAAGGTTTGAAGATGATAAAATTAAGCTGCAACTAGTAATGTATTCAGTTACCTTTCCACTACTGTTCAGTCTATTGTGTTTTGCAGATGAAAGAAAAGGTTAAAGAGGTAAACCTGAGACCACAACAACAAAAGACAACACTCTCACCACTGCAACCCATTCAATACAACCAATTGACCTCAAATGGGCCTTCAGAGCTCACAACTGTATTGAATCACAGAAACTACCAGAGCATGGCAAGACCCCCTTGGCCTGAAAAAATGTTGAAATTGCAGTGCACATTTTTTGTCTGTCACAGTTTTACTGTATGTTTCATTGACATAAATGCATTAGTGATGGGAATTCTGGTTCTTTTAGGAGAGCCTGTTCTTTTGGCTTGGACACATAGATGCCACCGCACATCTTGACTAATCACATGCTGCTTTAACAGAAAAAAGAACCGGCTTCCGGTTCACACATCACTGGAAAGCATACTCCTCCTCCTTGGCTTTTCTGTGGTTCAGGTGAGTGGTCCAGATGGATCAGACTCCCAAACCTGCTTACAGACAGGGTATCACCCAGGTCCGATTTGCTGAGCCTGGACTCCGTGAACGCCGGGAGACAAGATTCTCCTATTCTCAAATCCAGACCTAACCGCTGGGTAGACTGCTGGATTGCACACAGTGGAGTGCCATAACAAGAGGTGTCTAGTGTTTCAGGTATTTGACATTGGAAAAAATAGGTCACGAAACAGACCTACCCATTTCAGAACTTGTCCAAGCTCTACACATGATGTATGTGTGATAAAAATTTTAAGGTTCAGCTGTTTTTTCCCCCAGGGTTAGAGTGTTTACAAGATGTGTCAAAGACAGACAGAGGGGCAGACAGAAAGACAGACATGCTGACAACAATAACTCCCTTTAAGCTGTAGGTGCTGGTGGTCACCTAGTGCACCAGGCCGTAAAGTAATAAGTACAAAACAGAAAATACTCACTTATATGTTTCCAGTTTTGGTTCTACTTTGGCTGGTTCAGTAGCAGAAAATTCTTTGACCTCTGGAGTGGTAGGTACATGCAATCCAGGAACTGAATATTTCAAGGTAAGAACATGTTTGATCTTATCACATCATTCAAAGGGTTATGTTGATTAAATAAATTGACACAGAAGATCTGGTGACTGGTTTAAACGACACTACACAGTATCTGTTGTGTTTTGAAGGATGTCGATTCCTTTTGAAATGTATTATACCTGTGAGGGGCGTCTGCATAAGCGGTGGCAATTCTGATGCAGAGACTGAAGTAACAGACTCAACATGACCAGGAGAACTGGAGGGAAGATAAGGAAGAGCTCTTCCAACACCCAAGCTGTGGCAAGACTGCTGCTCTTCCAAGCCCCCAACATTGTCTGGTGGGTCAACCTTGGCCAAGGAAACTATAATAAAAAAACAAAAACAAACAAAAAAAAACACAAAAACTTTCACAAAGACAACAATGTGCAGTTTGTGTTAAAACATTTCAGAGAGGTTTCAGTATCTTTATGGTGATTCTGGAGGCTTTAGTTTATACTGTTGTTCAATGTATTGTCATGTGTTTTTATAATTTAGTCTGCCCTTTATTGATGCACATCACCATCAGGTAATTATATTCACAGTAATGTAAATATTTTGCAAAAATGGATATTTGTCTCTATGGCTGTGCCTCTTATCCACATGTAAACACTATTTTCCAAAGTGAAGATTTTTAGAAATTCCATTTTGAGTTGACAGGGAAAATGAGAGCATCACACACCATTTTGAGTATGTCTGTTACAATGCACATGGACCTAAAACATGAAATACAGGCTTTTAAATCAGCATATGGCCTGGGACACCAGCATTATGGTGAAATCCACATAATGTAAAAATACACCTCGACATGAACCAAGAAATAAGCTTACTTAAGGTTACAATTTAACTTGTTGTTGCTGCTCTTTTTCATGACAGATTAAATTCAGTGTGTCCAATATTATCCGTAACGTCTGTACTTTTCAGTCTGACAGAAAAAAATTGGTTGTTAAATTGTGTGTATTGGTTCATAGTTGTTCTGTGTTATGTGGAAATATTCAAATTGAAAAAAAAAAAGAGGAAGAAAATAGAGTAAAAACCACATCACTCTTACCTGCTGCCTCTGCCCATCACCTCTTGTGGTTGACCAAGTCTCTCTGTACTGCTGATTACACCTAGAGGGGAGTCTTGTTGTATTGCCTTTCCCAAATCTCCAGCTGCTCCTCTTCCTACAATAATAACCAGTCAGTGTTAATGGGTCTTACATAGTCAAACTTGTTAAACACATGGTAGCAGTTGGAGGCTTCGATGCAGCCCATTGGAACTGTTCTCCAGACCTGAATCAAGCAGGAGTCAGCAACAACAATGCCTTTGATGAACAGGAGCAAATATGTAAGAAACCAAATCAAACATTTCTGAATCAATGTATTAACTTCCCCAGACAAACATGAGAGTAAACAAAAACCAATATGAAGATGTTTAATCCTTGTGGATCCTTCCAATATACTACCGTATGGGGATCTTCATGCCAATAATGTACATGAACAAAATAATGCTATAAAATCAGCATATAATCAATATTTTTTTCTGCATAAATGTCTTAAACTGGTTCAGCTCTGCACAAAACTACCAAAAGTTCAATAATTTTCAACATTTTAACCCTTTTAAATGCCAGACTGAATACATAATGTCAGTGTTATGAGGAAAAAAAAAAAAAAAAAAGAACAGTGGTGATCTGGAGCATTGATCGTAATTAGAATCTTGCATATCTCAAGAAGTAATGACAATGATTTCAGTGCATTAAGGTTTTTTTTTTTTTTTTTTTGGTGAAATTTAAAAATGTGGTTTCAGTGCAAGTCAATGACACATTTTTTGCCACAAAAGATTCTTGCTAATCATTGACTTGTCTAAGACTGATATAAACAATGCTCCATCCCTCAACTATGTATTACATAGAAAATATCTCAGATTTTGTTTCTTTTAATCAAATAAGTGCTATCACGTATTCAAACTGACATTAAAATTGTTCAAATCCTAAAAATTATTGATAAAATGTTCTGAGTAGAGCTGAAGTGGTTTAAGAGATTTATGCAAAAAAAAAAAAGCAGAAAAATATTGATATATGATGATTTGATAACAGTTTTTATGTGTGTATTGGCTTCAGGGTCCCCAGAGAGTGCAAAAATGACTGTAGCACATGTATTGTGTAGTATGTAAGAATAACTGACATTGGATTTAAATAACATATACATAAAAAAGAAATACTATTGCATTAATTCATGAACTAATCTGTAACAGCCATAATAATCACAAAATCAAAAAAGAAAATTACAAAAATGACAGAGGGGTCTCTACAGGTTAACTTGGACAAGATTCAAAAGTCTAAACCCAACACTCAATTACATAATACATGTTTCAACAATAAGTAGCAAAAAAATGTCACATCACACAAGTAATCTAGAACCTCACTTAAAAAGAATTCAATGATTTTTTCCAGAGCTGATGATAGGGGTAACTCAGGAGTGAGCTACATCCCAATGAAGGCTCAAGGTGGTTGTGAAATATAATGGGTCTTTTACAAAACAGTGGCAGTGGTTCAGACTAAGTGACTGCAAAAGTGTGCTTTTGTTGCTACTCCTTTAGAGAAAATTCAATCATATCACTGTTTTGTATATAATAGTTTTGTTTGTGTGAATATGTCACAGAGCATCTACTCTTTACTAGTCTTCATGACAGTCTGTCTTAAGCAGCTGGTAAAGTAACAGTGAAATAGTTTCAAAATGATATAGGACAAAAAGGTACTCAGTTTCATTGCTGTTTGTTACTGTCAACTAATGCATTGATCTGTTTTTATATGGTATACAGCTCTAACAATATATCTGGATTGAACCTAGATAACAGGCGCAAATTTAGTAAATTTTAGTAATTACTGAGTTATTGGCTTCTATACAGTTTACACTGCGTATAAAGTCTCTCTCAGCTCATACTCCTTCTTTGAACCTCAGCTGTGTCAACACTAATAAAGGTTTATGTTACTATTATTAGTGAAGCATCTAAGGTTTTCTGTGCTTAAATATATTCAATGCATTTCAGAGTTTGTTAATAGATAACACATTGTGTGAATTTAAGTGGCATAATCAAATATTACAGAACCTTTTCAGCACTAAATGTTACTTAAACATTTACAAAAAATCCAAATCAATATTTGTTCTTTTAAATACTGACCAACTGGTGGAGCTGCTCTTCCCCATGGCACCTCAATTCCCATTCCTCTAAACATCGATACCAATGCTGAGCCTTGTCCTTGGGTAGGCATGTCAACCTGTAGGCAAAAGAAATCTTCAGCAGTGCTTTATTAAAGCTAACTTCACTGAATAAATTAAGTCATATATGAAGTAAGTATGATGTAAGTGTTCGTTTCTGGTTCCACCTACCTCTTTTGTAGTCTCTTTAAGTTGGTCTTGTATCTGGGGTTCACTTGGAGGTTTTTGCACATGAGGTGGCAGAAATGAACCTCTAGCTACTCCTATCTGATGTTCACGTTCTGCATAGAACAACTCTCTGGCCCGGCCATGTCCTCCACCCCTGGGTTGAACCAGCAACCCTCGGGCTCGTCCAATCGCAGGTTCAGTAGCTGCTACATTAAGTCCTCGTCCTCGTGTGTCTGATGATGTATCACCAGCAGTGGGATGACTTCTGGCTTGTTCTTCACTTGGTCCTTCTGTAAGGATCGGCAGCCCTCTACTACGTCCAATGGCCTGCTGTTGAGATGGCAGACCTCTTCCACGTCCCAACAAAGGAACGCTTGTCATACCACTAAAGTCAGAGGGCTTGTTTGGATCCATTCAGCCAATTCCAGAAGTTAACAGCTGACACAACTGGTTAACTGCATGGAAAAACACAGAACTATCAGAGGAAGTCATGGATGTAAAATATTGGTTGTTTTCAGTTGCTGTATTAGCTGAATAAGCAATTGTTTCGGGATAAAAATGACATTTTTTCAATGAAAATTAAGGGCAAAAATGACTTCCAACTACAATTGTGACCCACCTGTTAAAAGACACATGCGGCTTTTTCTACTCTCACCACTATTTAATGCTTGAACATAAATCAGGCTTTATTCCATTATCCCAAGATAAATAAAAAAGGACGAATGCGTATTTTAAAAACACATACAGAAGGAACAGAAACCGCAATGTTAAGCGGTAATGCTTGATCATTATTCCTCACATGCTAATTCGAACCTTAGCTAGCGGTCAAATTAATGGCGCCATGACTCAGCGCCTCGCCCTCGTTTCCATCAGTTTAAAAATGCTGCACAAACATTTTTTTCCACATCACTCGTCCAGTTATAACAAAGCAGATACAGCCGTTATATACTGGGCAAAGTCACTGATTCTGCGTTAACTCATCCTCATATTCTCCAACAAAATAATTTATAAATTAATACATGCTGCTCAGTTAGCTAACTAAGCTATGTGCTAATGCTAACTAGCGCTGATTAGCTAACTTTAAACGACACGTCACAGAAAATCCACGCCGACACTTTAATCAGAGCAAAACACACGTTTAAGGCAACAGACTACTTACGCAAGCTCTAAAATAAAACTCTGTCGTGTTAGCATTAAGGTATGGAAACTCACATAAAGAAGTATCCTCCGTTAGCCTGGCGCAAAATGCAAGGCTACTTAGCTAGTCCAGAAGAACAGGCTACATCACCCAGATCCAAGGGGTGAGTGAAGGTAATGACGACTATCGCTTCCATCCAAAGTCTAATAGGAGGATCAGATGATTCTGCAGCATGGCATTGGTTCGTTTAACCCGTCAATCTTTTATTGACACTCAAACATTGCTTTATCTCCCTCTAGTGGAGACACATCAGCTGAACTGTGAACATTAGCTGTGCAATAAAAAAAAAATCCAATTAACAATGCATGTATCACTAAATGTATATTTTTCCGATATCATATGGGATCTTATTCAGTTAGTGTATTTATGTCATTAATTGACTGTTTACAGACTCATGGTGAGGCACAGCTGGGCACAGTCCAAGTGGAATAATTACATTAAAAGTACCTACATCTTATATTACTCCAGTGAAGCAATCAAACTCCAGAGACATGCAAATGCAGATGGTACAATGTCAAACCTTGAGAGAGAAGAAAACACTTTAATTATTTGTATAGCTCTGTATCTGCCAGATACTTCAGCTTTTCTCTGCTTATTCACACCTAGCCTGTATAAATGGTACCATCTAACTCACTTGAATTAATGTGTTTGGTTTCATGACTTTCAATTACAGACATGTTCACAGTGACAAATTACTGAAACAGTAATTCATCCCCTCTTTATGTAGAAGAATGAATAAACATTATGAAAATAATACTTTATTGTACAAAGTTAAACAAATAAGCCAAATCAAATACATTTGGGTCTTTTTAACATTAAAAAAATTATCAGATTTTACATATTTTGTGTGGCCAAGTTATGTGAACCACAGAGATATCAATTTATTCACTTTTCAGGTTTCTTATTTGTTTAAAATACACCAGACTCTGATATCCCCTTTAAATTAAATTAGGTTCACATTTCACCCCACACATATATGCAAGATATCTGTTTTTTTGTCTTTTTGTTGTTTTTCTGTAATAGGCCTTTCTTTATCTAATTTTAGTCCTTGAAAACCTCATTTTTTAAAAAGTCCAATTTATGCACAAAAACATCAGTAAAACAATTTATTTCCTTGATCTGTGGTGTAAAACCCAAATGTTCCACAGTCCCAACACACAATACTAAGCTATTTTTGTTTTATAAAGACATGGAGCTTTGGGCTTGTGAGGTTTTACATATAATTATCATAGTATATGTTTAAAAAAAAAGTACTGGAACATTAGTACAAATTGTTTTGATAGGATGTGTGAATATCTCTTTAGATATTGTATCTATACCTGTGTAACATTGAAATGTACTGCATTAATAAGAAACATTCATAATACAAAGTCTAATTAATTCTCTCACTGCACTATGAAAATGAACAAATGTAAAGATAATAAGGTAATGATTTTTCACTTACTCAGAGTCAGCGTCTTATATGTGAATAAATGTGTCTCTTAGGTGTTGGACCTTTTCAACTCTCCAAGAAAGTTGGACGTCGTAGTCTAAAATTCTTGAACGTGAGCAGACAAGCTTTGGTTTTTCAGGTCACCGGTCAGGCATATTGGCAATTAGTCTTAAACTCTTGAAATAATCACAAAAATACTCCCAGAGGTACTGAGGTGATGACTTTGTGCGTGTACCTGGTCTCTGCTTGAATAAATTACTGTTCCAGAAAGTAGCCATTCTTCTGACCTATACCTTTCATTTAAGTACAGTTTTAGGAGTCATCAAATGGCACAGCACATTTTTGCATAAAAGATTTTTTTTTTTTTTTAATTAAAGAGTATCTGGAACAGAACAGCTAGTTACCTTACATTTTTACCACAGATGTGCATTTTTGTGTATGAAGTCAGTTGTTAAGATTTCATTTCCATTTAATTCTTTATGTTTGTCATGTATACTTATTTGACAACACTGCAAGTGATTGAGCCTCAAAATGATTTAAAGATACATAATGCCATCTATTGACATGCAGAAGTAAGCACAAGAAATCTGAACACTACAACCAAAACATTCATTATTGAGGCCAAACTAATATCAGAAACAAAACTGAATTATATGAGTAGGAACATTTCTGTATCTCATACATGTGCCTCAGCAAATGCCTCAAAAATAAATGTGAAATAACATTAACTTCTCAGTATGGATGTTTTATTTAATTCTCCTGAGAGAAGACTTCATTTCATATTCATGAGGGATAATCAGCAATCAGTAACTGTGCTCACTTGTTTAGAATAAACTCTTAACCCAGAAGAGTTTGGTCTAGAATATAGATATAGTTCAAATAATAAAAGATGAGGATGATTTAAAGGTGTCTTTTCTAAAACACTATCAGTGATGAGTGTTTTTGTGCAGAAGCCTGCTACATATATGTGTGCAGCAGTTTGCAGATATACATAAGATTATCAAATGGGATATTTATAGAATATAGGGTAAACTACTAAAATCTAGTCTTCTGAACAATTGCCTATGTTTTAAAATGTGCATAAAAATGTATTTCATTTAAATATTAATCTGATCCAACGGCAGCTTTAATAAGATAAACTGATATTTTCTATGCAACAAATCTATTTTGGCTCTGATTACAATTAGTTTTCCCCCAGCACTTATTTAATAGCAATATTGTTGGTAAGTTGCGTGTGAAGACTGTTTATATGTAGATGCATAAACACCTATGGAAATAATTACTATAACACCATTAAGCAAAAAAATCCACTTTTGTGATAAATGTTGCCATGAAGGGTTTCTTTTGTGCAAACATGAGGCAAAATCTGCCAAAAAAAAAAAAAAAACAATATGAAATTGAATTAACAACATTATCTGTAGCTCCATAACAAATATGAATATATCAACACGACTACACTGAATTTATATAAAATCACAGGTGAACACATAATTATTTCCAAAGCTGTACATACATGTCAGGTTTCCATGTCTATACTGCATCTACACCACTGAAGCTTTGGTTTTCCTTTTTCTATATTGGCACATACTTCTTACCAGTGGATTGATAATAATGTTGGCAGCTACAACGTTGAACAACATGTGACCAGTTTTGTCTCATTTCCAAAACTGCCAAGGATGAAATCAGAGCGTGACCCTCTTATAAAATATATTTTATTGAAATGACTTGTAACGGCTGCAGCCAACAGTACCCAAGAGTTGAATAAATGTGTGATCAGAGGATAGCCAACATTCATGTACACAGGCTGAAGGTTTTTATTGCCTACTTAATAAATGGATGACACTTGTTATAGGCACATGAATATGTAGACTAGCTCCATGTTAATGCATTTATTATGATGTGCCTTTTGCTTTTGTAGCATTGCATTATGTAACTTGAGCACTTACTGTTTTCTTGAACAAAATCCTCTGAAATGATTATTTTAAACTTGAGTATCCCTTTAAAATTCTCCTGCCACATCCCAGACACACATTCTGCGTCTTGCTCAGTGGTCATTTCTATAGTCAAACACTTCTAAGGAGCCGAGAACAAATGTGTTTTTCTATTCAGCTCCTCGCTTACATTTTGTTGTCGTGATGAAATTACCTGTTTGTTGTCCAGCTCCTGCTCTTTGCCTGATTGTGTCACATTATTAAGGTCATGTTCGCAAATCCTCAATTTGCTGCCAAGAAAACAAGGTAAACAATGTTTATCTCCTGTTCGGCCCATCAAGAGGGACAATCTCCACCAGCCTGCCTTCAGCTGCAATCTACATTTAAAGAACATCTGACTTCAACTGACTGACTGATAAAGGGACAAAGGGGCTCCAAGCTGATGTGGTTAATATCATTACCTGTCATGTCGAATGCATGTTTGGATAACCCTTGAAGGGTTGCTCTTGGTGGTGTTTTCTGACATTTTAAAATCTCCAACTACCTGACACTGGATGCAGTAATTACAACATACTATTGATGGCATCTTGCATCCTTCCTGAGCAGACATATTTAGATTATGTTATCGTTTCATTAAGATTCTTTCTGACAATTATAAGAGATCCATGGCCTGTGCACAAACGACCAGTGGACTCACATGGGACTTGTTTATTGGACAGAGACTTAGTAACCTGACATTCAAGCTAGCTACTAGAGATTTTGGCAGCAGGAGGGATCAGAACAAGCTTTGCATTCCGAGGTCACATCTTGTAATTGGTTTAGATTATTCTCCCTGTGACTTTTTTCAAACCTTACTGTGGTTTATATAAAGAGAGTGTGGGGAACTGCATCTTAGCTTTCACGTGTGGTTTCCTGCTATGCTGAAGTTGACATCCGTGAGTTAAAAAAGAAGGTGCTGGCAGTTTTAACATATTTGATGCTTGTATGCACCACTGTATTGTTCACACTCACACCTGCTTATTAAGTCCACAACAGCTCCACTAAAACAGACCCACTAATGTTAAAAATGACAGCACTTTGACGTAAAAATTTCCCACCACACACTTACCTAATCGCATTTATTGCATCCAAAACAGGTGCAATACATATGTGTTTAACTCCTCTCATTACAAGACCCTCAGAGGGGCTGAAAGAGACGCTGACATGTTGACAGGTTGCTTTGCATAAGCCCCGAGAGCTTTCTACGCAGGCTCTCCACCCTGGAAACCAGACCATTTCTTCTGACATCTACACATGGGCAATATCCTCAGCATAAATGGGCCAAATTTCCCTGACAGCAGGAGGTCTAGCAGAAACCTTCAGTGGTCACTGGCATTAATCTGATGTGACAATCATTACTGACCTGTCTGTCAGACTGAGTAGTAGGTAATGGTAAGTAAAGGCCAAAGCTGTGGTGGCTCACATCAGAGGGGGGAGGAGCAGGGATGGCTGACTAAATGGGATTGTGGGAAACAGCACTGGCCCCTCTAGAGCCAGAGGGGACAAACACACCACAGCTGTTCCTCCCTGGATGTTGATGCAAGCGTCCAAAGTCCTGGGAAGCTTTCCCATGTGTCTTTGCTTTCTCCCAGCATCGTCAGTGGTGCTGGGTTTTCTGTTGTGATCTTCAGTGCTTAAACATGAAGGGACAGCCAACCAAGAAAAGCATGCGATCAGCACATACCAATATAGAAATGTTTATTGTTCACGGCAGCCTACAAGAGGACATGCACTTTGTTCAGTTTAGGTTCTACTTTAAAGTGTTTCTATTTTTAAACAGGTGGCTTCTGCTGCTGTTGGAGGTACTGGCAAAATGCCACGAGGTTCACTTCCCGTCTTATCTTCAAACTCAAGAGACATGTAGGAAAAGCAAGAATGTCTTTCAAACAAAGATTTTTATTCTGTTCTTTAAAAATAATTGTGCTTGGGATTTTGAGAGCTTTCAAACAAATAATTGAGTACAGAAGTTCTTTCTGAACATAATAATGAATGTTGGCCTGTGGAAAAGGAGAAGTGTGATATTGTGACACCAGCTCAGAGCCAGACAGAAAAACAAAGGTTGAAACCACTGATTGATTTTTTTAACATAACACTGTGACTGTGAGGCTCAATTACACTGCGCATCTGCCTCACATTATCTATTCAACGTGACAACAATGGGAAATGGGAAATCAAAAATATCGCACACTTCCTGATTTTGTAAAGTGCCTAGATCCATTTTAACACCGCTGGGACCCTCATATGAGCTTTGTGTTTTCAGTTATCTGTCTCTGTGCGTCCTAAGTGATGCGTCACATGGATAGGTGCGGTTTGCGCCGCGCACACCTCCCCATACAGCCCATATTTGTCGAGAGAGCGCACTGACACACATCCACTTCTGTTGCAGCTCCACTCAAAAGCTGTGTTCAGTTCAGAAGTTCTCTTTCCATCCAGTGAGGAACATGCATCTTGCCTAACACATCATCAAATGGATCTTTCTTAAACTGCAAGTCAAAACCCTGCTGAGCTGTTGGCAGCATCGATCTAGTGCAGCTAGAACAGACTAGATGTGACTCCGCTGGACAAGACCCGAAAGCTGGGCACAAATATCCAAATATGCGCGTAATTGGAGCGCACTGGCGAGGCGCCCCTTGCATCCACACAGGGATATCGCTGTCGTGATGTTCAATACTTCGGGAATTGAGTTCACTTTTAACAAAAAAGAGGACATTTCCGAAGTTATCAATGGCACTCTGCAGCTTTTATACAACGGCCTCGTCACCAGTAGTCCCACAACCATGTGGAATGAGTCGTGCGGGGAGCAGCTGTTGGATTTCGGGCGCCCAGAGAAGATCATTATTGGGGTGATGTTGGCGATCATCACGGCGGTCACCGTGATGGGAAACACGCTGGTGGTGATCGCAGTGTGCGTAGTGAAGAAACTAAGGCAACCTTCAAACTACCTTCTGGTGTCCTTAGCAGTAGCAGACCTGTCAGTTGCCATAGTTGTGATGCCGTTTGTAATAGTGACAGACCTCACCGGCGGAAAGTGGCTTTTTGGAGAAGTGTTCTGCAATATCTTCATCAGCATGGATGTAATGTGCTGCACTGCCTCTATTATGACCCTGTGTGTGATCAGCGTCGATAGGTAAGTTACAATCTGGAGCTCTGTTGAAATGCTGGCTGCTTTTTTTTTTTTTTTTTTTTTTTTTAATGGCACCAAAATTACGCATACTGTGCGCACTGGCGTGAAAACAGAAATGAGGTGCTTTTAATTGATCTTCCAAGTCTTTTAAGTACACTGGCGACAGTTGCAGTTGAAAAGTGAGCAAAACAACAAATTGGATATTTTACGCGCATAAAACAACTGTGCGTTTTTACGCGAAACAATGGCATTTAGCCTGTCTGATGCGAGATAAGCCAGATCACCCGTTTCTCTGATTGAAGCCAGTGACGCGGAAAATTAATACTCAGACTGGAATAAATTTATAGTATGCTTAATTAATTTGCTTGACCGGACCGTGGACAGTGTTCTTGTAATTGTGTATTTGGATCAGCGCCCATCGACCTTATAACTGCTTTGACTTTGATAGGCTACATGATTCATATCGCACTGTGTTTCACTACAGACACAATCACGCCTGCTCAATATTGTGTACATTTATGGTCTTTTATTCACATTAGAGACGAACCTTCTGGGGATTACATGACATGTTTTTTCTTTGGTGCAGTGTTGAAGTTCCCATCTGAGATTTACCAAACTGTTTTGCATTAACATTGCTCCAAAATGACAACATTATACATTAAAGTGAGTTTCCAAATGCCCATTAGTGAAGTGTTTTACCTTCAACATTCAAAGAGGAGAGTTAATCCTTCCACAACCCATTAAGATTCACTCTGCATCTCAGATAATGCTCTTTGGACTTGCTGCTCATAATGACTGAGCTGACAGGAGACTAACCAACCCCCCCCCCCCCCAAAAAAAAAAAAAAAAAATCTCCACAGGTCCCAGGATCTCCAATGAAATAAAGTCAAATGAACACTGTTTTGTCTCAACAGCTATGGAAACAAAAGCCTATTGTCATATTGATCTGATTATTTCCTCTCTCTTGCCTCAGTTTATTATACCTTGCTCCCTGTGACTTAAATCTGCCTGATGAGTTAATGACATTAAGAGTGCAACTGGATAGTAGACACCAAGCTGAAATAAACTCTTAATGCTCCAGGCAGCTGTGGTAGAATTGACAGACACTAACAGCCACTAACACATGATTGTTTTGGAACAGCTGGATTGGGGTTAAAACATACTTTTAAGGCTGGGTCAGAGGTCACAGATCACAGTGAAAAATAGATGGGCAGTGGTGATTTGTGTTGTGCTGGTGGTCACTCATTTCCTCAGTAAATATATTGAAACATTCAACAAGACATCAGTAATAGTACACCTCAGTGAAATACACTCACAGTCAATAAAAACTTTGAGACCATATTTTTCGACATAATTTTTATTTTTAAACCCTAAACTGGAATTTTTTCATATGAATCATTTGTTTAGGATATTGGCATACAGACACAAACATCTAAAGTTTCAAGAATAACTTCAAACAAAAAACTTAACAAAAGAAAATGGCACCTGCCAAACACAAAGTCACAACAGTCAATACCGGGTATGGCCTCCATTTGCTTTGATGCAGGCGGTCTATCGTCAACAGAGCCTGTGGTGTTGTAGCGTTCAACCAGGTTTCTGATGTGGGTTGGGAACAGCCATACATAAGCCTGGCTATATCACTGGAGCTCAAACCGGCCTCCACCATACCCAGTGCCCGGAGACGTTGTTCATGTGATAGACGTGGCATGATGCTGTTCAGAGGACTAACAATGGTGGCCTTTTTTGGGCCTTTATATAGGCCTTCAAAACCAATCCTCAAATTATGCAGATACCCACTGAGTATCACTCAATGTGTATTTGGTCCACTTTGCAAAGAGACCAGCCCATGTGCAATGAACCGTGACAACATGACAACTCATCATTATCTCAACTACCCGAGCACAAAGTCATCAATAAATCACAATGAATAATTACAACCCCCTACAAGTAGAAATATGCATACATTTCTACCTCAAAGTTTCTATTGACGTCAGAATATTTTGATCATGAAGCTTAAATACAATGAAATCATTATCTAAATATAATGAGAGCAACCTCATCAGTAAATCATGCCTCGTCTTATCATCTATTGGAGGATAAGCAAGAGTGTGGTAAACTGTCGCTGGCAGGTTTCACGGTCTGTAATTATGTGCCTTAACACTTATAATTAGAAAAGACAAATGGGCCCAGTTGTGAGTGAGCAGTCGTAAAGATACCATAAGATTAAAGTGTGCACACCCATCAAATCAAAGTTCATGAGATATTTTGCTATCAGATTATGGCTGTTTTCAGCACGACACAGATATACACACCATTCTTTAAACTCTTATCTGCATGAAAACAGAATAATTTTAATGAAAAAACACAGACTGCGTTTGTCATATGATAAATCAGAGATAATTCATCAGGAATGGCTAGTTAGACACACAATTAGCTGTAATTAGGGTCCTCACTCACCGGTATACAAGATTTTCAAAGACATATGTTGTGAAATGAAGCAGTTTGCCTTCAGTGAAAAGGGAGTACTACAAAATTGAACAGGTGTGTTTGTGGGAATTATATACTCCCCAAAGATCAGGTGCTTTACTGCAGAGTGGAACTGATTGCTTCTCAGAGTGCATTTAGCGCTGGAATGGAGGTGTTGGGCTATATATTTTAATACAGAAAATATGGCGCTATAAAAGTGTCCCTGGTGTCCAGTATGAGGTCAGTGAAGTCATAATCCCGCTGAGGCTCCTACAGGCTTTTATGAAAACTCATAGTAATTGCTGCCACATTGTCCAGCACTTTTCAGCTCACTGTGTATATACTGCACCTTTAAGCAAACATGTGCATCAAAATACTCACTTCACTTTCATGAGCGTGAGATAAGCTTTAATACATTAGAAATTAGACGAGGCAGGGCCTGTCATCTGAATTTCAGTCTATATTTCATTCAGTGCATATTCATAAATGGATTTACAGTCAGCCAATTTGTCACATATGAGACATTAAGGAAGGGATGCTTTGGTAATCCGCTATCAATCGCATTTTTCAGTCTTAATGCAATATGGCTTAATTTTTGCACCCAGTCACCATGTGGTTAAACCAATACTTTAACAAATAGGTTAAAGAGATTTGTTACAATGTCTGCATAGCCTGTTAAAAATGGGTGCAGAGAGAAAAGGTTTATTTCAGGGCAGAGATTGCAGAATTCTATTTAAAGGAACTTGAAGAATTTTTAGTGTTTTCCTTCTAACATATTCAGCACATAGGTAATTCATAGCTGCACAGTACATATCATTTTAGTTTACTAAATTGTGATAACCCAGATATTCCCAGATTATATGTCATGGTTAGATAAGGCCTTAATTGGTGCTGTCTACTGATGCTACTCCACAGGTATAATCTGGACCATGGGAACAAGAATAATCTGTGTTAAAATTACACTGTTTGTACCATTTCATTGTAAAACTGATAAAGCTTTTTTTTTTAAGATGACTAAGAAATCGTTCATCAAAAAAAAAAACCTCTAATGAAAGTGTGTAATTACCTGTGACAAATCAAAGTATTTCATCATATCAGTGCAGAGACCTTGTAAAAATACTATTATAATTGTCTTATGTTAACCTCAAATATGAAAGTTATATTAAAATCTCAGGAAAAATGTTCTCATTGCACAATATAATTATTTAGCATGCTAAATCACTTAACCCTCCTTATATAGTAAACCTCCTTTTTTTTTTTTTTTTTTTTTTTTTTAATTATTATTATTATTGAGGGGGTGGTGGTTCAAATTATCTAAAGGTATGAATGTAATTAATTAATTTATTTTTTACCAGGTTTTCACATTATCTTTACCATATTTGTGAAAGAAAACTGGAAATGCCATGTTTTTCTTATAGTTTAAAGTCAATTCATATTCATATCAACATTTTTCCTAAGTTTGTGGAAGACTTATGCACACAGATGGGGGGGGGGTTGGAGGACCTGCTGCAAAAAATAATATAAATTCACATCATTTTGGACTATTATCTTTACCATACCTGTGTACAAATTTTAGAAAAGCCAAAGCAGACATGAGAATACGAAACCTGCCAAAAAAGTCCCTTGGGGATGAACTACAACTAAAACTTTGTTGTTTTTCAGTAGATTTTTTTTTTATGCTGCAACTTTCAGAAAGATGTCAGACTAATGTTTTAGTAACTTGTTTTGTCCACCTATCAGAGTGAATTGTGTGAATAAAAAGAAAAGTAAGTATGTAATCCAAATCATCAAGATATTTTGGAACCACATTGCTGTTTAACCAAACTGATAGAACTCAATCTTAGCAACATTTTGTATTGTTTAACGTGACAAGAGAATGTAGACATTTTCTGTAGAAACACAATATTGGAATAAGATATGATATATGTAATTAGTGTACAGACAATGCAGACAGTCTGCCTCATAAAGGTACAATTTAATAGTTTTGATGCTATCCTTGTTTATGTTAATTATAAGTGGTAGGGCTGCACGATATTGGAAAAAAACCGACATTGCGATTCTCTTTAACTCTGTGATATATATTGCGATATGAAAAAATACTCAGGAGAATATAATAGTTGTGTGGTGCTGACGTAAATGGTCAAACAAATTAGCTGCATTTCCTCTTGTGGTGGCAAGAGGTGGAAGACACTGCCGCCACAGAACACATGTTTCAGTATCATCTTGTAGCTAAAATAATTCCAGATAACTGACGCTGCTTTTCTTTTGGCACCAAGTCTTTGTTTCCGGTGATTTTCTCTTGTTCGTTGCTCTTTACCTCCGCCAGGAGGTATTGTGATCACTGCTTTGTGTGTTTGTTTGTTGCATGTTTGTTTGTTTGTTTGTTAGCAACTTTACGGGAAAACTATTTCAACCATCATTACCAAATTGTACCCACAGATAGGCCTAGGCCCTGGGATGAACCCATTAAATTTTGGGCCAAGTAAGCAAAGCTCAAGGTCACAGCAAGGTCACAAATCTACAATTTTCCTATCTCTCATCATTGAGCAATTTTCGAAATTCATAAAAAATTCAAAACGACTCCCGATTAGCCTCCAATTTGACACACCCGTAGCTTATAACAGTATCATGTATCCGGCACAAAATTGTCCACATCCACTGTGGAATGTGGACTCTGTGGACATCTCAATTTAACATTGAAATCCTATTTAACAACAAATATTGATTGGAATTTAATATAATTTGACATACACATGACTGGTACCAAGCTTCAACTTTTTCTGCTGTATGGAACAACCTTGAAACTGTTTAATTTAAAAAGAAATAGTCGATCCACACATGCACACCATTTGGGGTGCTTGCGGAGGTTTGCGTTCTCTGAACACTTGTTTTTCAATGTTGTTGCCAGCGACTCGCTCCATGTGCAGGGGCGTGGTCTGCTTCAGCAAACTGATTAAGAACAATTGTGATTGGTGGATGGCTGCACCCAGTGTGTGTCAGGTACTCAGGTTTAAATTAGATGAGAACACGTTGAGTTAATTTGCCCTCCTACATCGCAGGACCTGTGATATGACTATTGCGCATATGTATATCATGATGGCGATGCTCAAATGGTATATTGTGCAGCTCTAATAGGTGGTGCTCAAAGTGTCCTGGTCTCTGCACTTCGGCCTTATAGCATTTGGAAAACCCTTCTGACAGTTCTCTTCTCTTAATTACAGCGAATTTGTAGATTTAATGAAAAGGTTACCCAACCTGTAGCCTAGGCCAATCATTTTAAGTATGGAACACACTTTACTGATACTGATTTTATGCTGTAGGGGTACATATATGGCCATGAAAGCATATACTTATGGATGAGTACACATTTATCACCTCCAGCCTCCTTAAGTGGAGTGCCAGCACTGCAAATTGAACCTAACACAGCAAAGCAGTGACCCAGTAACAGTAAAATGTTCAGTCTTGATGTTATGAACTGGATTGAAAAGAAGTCAGATACCCAAGGCCCCCAGTCCAAGGAATATAGCGCTGCTCTTTTATATGAGATCTGAGCATGCAAAAGCTTAACCACATTCATGCCTACTTCCCTAAAAAGTTAGTATCTCTTTTGGTTGGAGTCAGTTTTTACCGTCACTGAGAGTAATATGTTGTACACTCAATTATTCAAAAGTCAAATATGAATGATTTATTCACAACAGTGGATAGAGAGGGTAGTCCTTTCTGTAGTTGCTCAGACAGTCTAAGAAAAGATGACACTAAAAACAGGGGGTTGTATAGCAAAGACAGACACAAGCCTTACTTACCTTGTTAAAGATAGATGGGATGTATAGGTCACTGTGAGCACCATCATGAAAATTATCACTCAACAGCAGCAAAGTGGACTTCTCCATCAAGGTTCAGACTAAAGAGAAGCTAGTGTAGGTGTGATCACACCCTTCTGGAGGGGATTTGTGGGAGGAAATCATGGTAGCTAGGGGGCCTTTAGATGCCATCAAGATTAAGCACAGCCGTCACATCCTTTCAGTACTTACTGGTGTGTCAATGATGAGCCGAGTTCACACACAACTCCAACATTGACCTGACCTCTACATCTGATAATATTTTGTGAGGCTGGTGCGTAAGTTCGTCCCAGGAGAGACAGCTTTGGCTTAGTGCAGCTGGGAAACATCCACCCGCAGCACCAGACACAGATGACTTGACCGAGCTGACACATCCTCAGGTAATGTGATGTGACGCCTAAGCTCTAGTCTCTCAGGCATTATTCACTTCCCACTTGTCGGCCACCTTGCCGAAGTGGCTTGGCAATTCTGAAACGTGGAGGATTGGACATGTCCTGCTGGGGCAATGAGATTAGATCAAAGTCAGTTCATGCTTGTAAAAGAATTTTAAATCAGGACAGAGAACGTGTTTCGGCAATAAATAGGATGTTACACTAAATTCTTGAATCGTACTGTCACAATCAGTTTACAGACAGCGGTACATTTAAGAGTTTTTAGAGCCACAAGAGACCGTTTTACAAGCCACTGGAGCTATTTGATACTAAAAAGACAAACCAAAGAGCAAACAATATTTAAATTTAAAACCCATCACTTCTCATGTAACAAGTACTTCTTCTTGCACAAAACTGCTGTCAATGAAATATTTTCAGAACACCATTAAATAAAAATGCTGGAAAGAGGCACTTGGGAAGTTAATCATTAATAAGTCCTGCTTGTACTATCAACCACAGCTCTGTTTCCGTCCTGTTTGTCTGTCTGTTTGGCTTTCATTACAGAAGGACATGAAGTGAGACAAATTGACCACTAATCATGTGATCAGGATGGCGTGTCTGGGAATCTACCTCTGAGGTTAAGATGACTGTGAGCTGAAAATGAAAAATGAAAAAGACTGACATGGAGGAAACACAATGATGATGGCAGCCCACTGTTTGCCTCTTGACTTTACCAGACTATTGTCACAGAGGCCACAGTCAATTGTGCAGCTGAAGTGTCCAGGGACTTGGAGTCATTTTATAGTCGGTGTTGTTTGAGGGGTTTGGCTCATGAGAACAACACACATATATTTAGCTTTGGCTTATTTTCAGAAGTATGGTAGACGCAGCAGGTCCAGCAGGGGTCCGACATGGTGGGCTGTTGTCATGCCATATGGAAGCTCCAATATATATACCATTCATATGCATCAAAAAGCAATATATTTTGTCAGTGACATGCTGATGCAATGATTGATAGCAATTTAGCATCAATTTTATAATTATGTCTATTTCAATTCAATGGTTTGAGAGGATATGAGACTTCTGTATCGCCTCTTTCCCTGTATTTTTCAAGTTGTGGAAAATCTACTCTGTGATGGTAAGACTTAGGACAATTCTAGGTATTTTCAGGCAGGTAGGGGTTTAAATATGTGTTTGACAGATACTGTTATTTAGGCTGTCGATCAGAATATGTCGGCTGGGATGTGGATGCGATTCTACTGCTTTACTCCATGTCTGGACATACAAGCTTAGAAAAGTAGCTTCACTTTTCCATAACAGCAGGAAACAACATTATGCCATCTATACCAACAGAAAGGTCCGTAAGTATTTGGACAGTACCATACATTTTTATAATTTGTCTCTACATCACCAGAGTAGATTGAAAATGTAGTGAGATGCTACTGAACCATTTAAACAAAGTCGCTAAATTTTTAGAGGCTGTAAATAAATGGACAAAGTAAAGTCAATATACATATTAGGACTCCACGATACTGACAAAAGTTGCAATATACAATATGGGTATACAGCATTACGATAATATTGCGATATTTTTCATTCGCCTAAAGAAATACCAATTTCATCTACTAAGAAAAATGTTTCTTAACAATGTTAAAATGAGCCAATTGTTTGTATGCTGACTCAATTATTTATCATTTAAGACAAAATACTGTACCACTACAATCATTTACACAATTCTGTCCAAGAACCTGGTGATGCTGCTACCACAGACCTTCAGACACAAACATAGTCAAATATTTTGTTATTTTATTCACATATAACAATGTGTGAATGACATGGATGTATTTCATTATAACAAAAGTGCCAGAGTACCGCCATGTAAGAGCTTTAACAAAACACTATTCCATTGCTTGCCTGGTTTGGTAAATACTGCATATAAAGATAAAATCTATAAATATAAGTGTTCAGTCTTGCTCAAAGTTGTGCTCTGAAAATATTCACATCTTTTCAACATTAATAACATGTAAACTTACATTCAACCAGCAGCAGTAGCATTACTTCAGTTTTTTTTGCCAGAAAAAACTAGCATGTTGGAGTGATAGAGAAACCTACTTTGGTACCTCATGGTGTGGAAAACAGAATTAAAAAAAAAAAAGAAAATAAATTATTGCACATCTTTGCGATATGAATATTGCACACTCCGTTATCGTGATAACAATGTTTTTTTTTTATGTATTGTGCAGCCCTAATAGATATGATGGTTGTTTTTTTAATGCTTGAATGAAAATCCATTATGAATATAGACCTGACTGTATATTTAGTCTTTTGATTTGGACAAAGAGGAGAGAGCTGAATAAGAGAGTTTTTTTATTTACTCCTGATTCCAGCTCCTGCAGCTTTAAAGCTTCATATTTTTTTGGCATCTTTGGTTTGAGAGGAAATTAGACTTCTACATTTACATCTGGTTGTGGTTTTGGATTCGTAGAAAAATCAACCCTATGACAGGAGGTTTTCGTCGCTCATCACTGTTTTCAGACAGATAGGGGGGTTAAATATGTGATTGACCCTGTTAATTCCCAAACACATTTTAGATTTCCTCAGATGTGACTCTGCTGCTCTACTCCATGGCTCGACACAGACACTTGGAAAGATCTCTTGTTTTATAGAGAGGAGAGAGATGCACAACAAGCTGTATATTTTAAAAATGCAGCGCTTTCTTCTCTCCTACATTTTCTTCTGCAACCTTAATACATGTAAACCTCAGAAAAGAATGCTTGAAAGAATATGCATTTTACATTTTCTTGATATCTGAAGTTACAGATCATGAATGTGTGATAAAGATAATCATACTATGCCAAACTTCTCTGCAATTCTCAATCTCTACAACTTGGTATTTGCAATGTAAAAACCAAACACGCATTGGTTGGATCTGCAGCAACTACCTGTTAATACTGATGCACCTACTGACTAAACCTTAATGGAGAACAAATTTGGAATGTAACACTACACTGATGGTAAGAAATTTAGCAAACTTTTGGAAATTAAAATGAATAATAAAAAAAAGGGCAGTTGAAGCCCATTTCACACCAAGTGAATTTTTATGTTTTAACCCATAAAGACCCAGAGCTACTTTCATAGCAATTCCCAAACCATACTTTCTCTCACTTTAACCTTTCTTAAGTGTATTACCACCATTTATTATAATATTATCCTCTGTATTTTGCATTTTTTTCCCAGTAAAAATCATCATTTTCCTGTGTTTAATTCACTGATCATATAGATGTTCATAAAAGCTCAGATTAAAGTTGAAAGTTATTATATAAAACACAGAGAAAAGTGAAAAAAAGTGACTTTTTCAGCAAAGATATCAATAACTGAGCATAAAAACAAGTGTGTCTATCCACTGTTATTGATCCAACTCTATGGGTTTTACTGGTGAATCAATGTTATGGAAGATGACGGTGTTTCCACGGTAACTACAGAGCCTCTGAACATCCAAATGGGTCATATCTGATGACCATGAAAGATGACAAACCGTATTTTACACCAATTATTTACATGCATTGATAGAATTAGTGGACCAGAAGTTCTTAACCTGTTTAACCCTGACCATATTTTCAGGGGAAAAATGCCTAAAAAGACATACCCAATGTAAATGAAGAATTACTTCACAATAATAAGGTTTATATGGATTGTTCTTGGTGTCTGTGGACATTTAGAGACCTCACAGAATTTATTCCCATTGTCTAAAATATTGTATCTATTACTATGCCTGAGTAAACTATAACAAACTGAAAGAGAAATTAGAATGTTTTATCCTCGCCTGTTTTTTTTTTTTGGCTGGATTGACGATGATATGCATAAATTACTTGTTCGTGTCGGAGATTTTAATAGCGTATATTCACCCCACAAGATTAAAAATCATGTTTGAACATTAAAGTTTACACTAAAATACACTTTTGATGTACTTTTATTAACATTAGGGTCTAAACTTTGAGCAAAAGTTGAAAAAAACATCCATTGTCCTAATTTATTACATTTTTATAGTAGATGAATATTAATTTAATTTTTTCGGCCCGCGGGTGGGTTTGGGTCTTTACAGGTTAATATTTTATAAGAAGTGACAGACATCTAACCTAGTGATAATACAGATTCATAAATCAGCTGCTCATTCTTTATCAGTGGACTTTTGACACGGATGATTATGGATTAGTAACAAATCCCCTGGGAGGGATCTAAGTAATATTTTGCTATTCCCACTTGATTTTCCCTGCAATCTCCAGGGACATGATGAAGAAAAGGGCAAAGAGCTGAGTGACTTTTGCATGGCATAAATCATGCTTTGTGTTTGGCATAACAAAGGTAGAGTCCATTATTCATCAAGATTGAACAAAGGGCCAACCAACATTTACCAAGCAGTGAGATAATGGGTTTCCTGTTGATGGAGACTGCAAACACCCTCTAAAAACACTCTAACACACACACATACACACACATACACACACACACACACACCTACACGCACACACGCACACACACACTGCTGTGGATTGCAGATAATACGTGTTGAACATTAACACATTGTTGCTTTTACACAATTACTATGCAACTCCTGTTTTGGCATTCTGTTCATCTGTTCACATGAACTGAAACTTTATGCGGCTCATTATGCAGGTCAGTACGATGTTAACTTCCTTAAATTACAGGCCAGTTTCGCTGTTATTGTGTATATTTTTATTCAGACAGGAACAGAAACCATAAGCATCTGCATTTGGATAAATTCTGTGAAGCTGCCAAAACTATCTGCCTTTAAATACAATCCGTTTAGACATGCAGGCATGTATTAATTGCTTCATATTTCTCCTCATTGTTCACAAATGTTCACTAAGGTGATTCATTTTGATTTTCACTTAATTCTTAAATTCATTATCCCACAACTGTATTGCACTATAAAAATCGTTATGAAATGAATTTTGATGTGATAAAAAGGTTGAAATGTTGCTTCTCACTCAGGTCAGGTAGCTGCTGAGAAAGTGTTTTTTAACCATTGGCACTTCATGGAGTTTGTATTCCAACTGTGAAATAGCAAACTGAGTTACGGTGCCCTTATCACTGCCAAAACTGCCCTTGAGCAAGACTCTGAAGCCTAGAAGTGACCACTAACTGGGTCATTGCACTGCAGGCAGCCTTACACTCTCATGTACCAGGCACTATATGGTATACTGTGAGATGATATAGACACATACTATGTCCAGTACTGCAGGAAAATACAACATGAGGTACTGGAAAAAAAATATCATAATTTGAACACTTATTTTTTCAACTATTATTATTATATACTATTTTACAATTTGACAAATTCCACCTGTAGAAGAAAATTGTGTCATAAAGTTGAAATCTCCACAACTAAGGCTGATTTTAAGACTTTGTTGATTTTATTACACTGATTGACTGGCTTAAGTTAGAAACTGTTGAGTCTCATAACATGTTATTGTCACTTGATACCAAAATTCAGTACCTAAAGAGTCAGTGGCATAGGTTTGACATCAGCACATTTGCTTTTTTGGAAAATGATCTGCTGCAGAGATAAAATATGCAAATTCTTACACCCTTTGATAAGATGAATTAGAAAACAAATGACAAAAGTCGTGGTTGGTTAATGTTTTCAACACAGATTTACAAGTTTTACACCAGGATTCTGAAAAGTGAATGCAGAAAATGTTTTGAAGTACAACTGGTAGCTCATAGACCAAATATTCCCCCTGAATAAAACCCATTCTGTCATTAATTCACAGAGTTTTACACTTTTATCCAGTACCCCATCTTGAAAACTATAGCCAACAAACATGTATTACCAGGGTGCAATTTGTCAAAAAAAAACAGAAGGGGGGGGGGTTTATATCATGAAAAAACCAAGCAATCAGCAGACCTAATTCTTTTTTAAGTCAACTGTAGGGCCATATTACACATCAAACGTTTGACCATTCATCTTTAATGCAAACCTAAAACTACTGAAACATTTAGTCTCTGCGATGGCCACACCCTGCAATGTGGGAGTGGCTAATGACGTGAATGAAGTTCAGGGCCATGGATAAGGGCTGATCTCACCAACAAGGGAGAGGATTTATGGCCAAAGGGAAACTCAGACTGTAAAAAGGAACATAAAACTAAAGATGCAGTTGAACATGTTACATTGGTGCCTGCAGGTGTAAGTCCTGCACGGTTGTGTGCACCTGAGAGAGAGAGAGAGAGAGAGAGGGAGAGAGAGGAGAGAGAGAGAGAGAGAGAGAGAGAGAGAGAGAGAGGTATGTCATGGTACTTATGAGAACTCCCTCCTGTCTGCTTTTGTACTATGCCCCCATTTTATTCATCTCCCCCGAGCCCCCCATCTTACGATTTATTGATCCCCCTGTGCTATAAGCAGCTGCATGGTCTGCGTGTATACAGCACAGATACCCCCCCACCCCCCCCGTGGATCTGTGCATAACTCTGAATTCAGGTCTGCAGGTGCAACCCGTTATACAATGTATTTATGTGCATGGGGTTCAGGTGGCCAGTAATGTAGGCTATAGGTGTAAGAAAACTCTGTCCCAACCTGTCTGTTATTTCAACTGGTTGGTTGTCCCCCCCCCCCCCAAGGATGAAATTCATTCAGCAGAAGTAGGGATGTAAAAACCAGTGGGGGGAGTTGATTCCCTCCCATCCCCCTCAACAAACTGCACCCTGGACTAATTTTTTTACTTCTGTTAATCTGGATGTATTTTACTTGCAGTGCTATTAAACTCTTCTTACATTTTTCTAGAAATAATACAGGTAAGTAATGATCTGTTAGTTTATTGGAAACCAGGGTTATATACTAGTGGGAGCAGGTGAACATGGTAGCTATCATTTAGGTTCCCTGGAGATGGCTGGTAACATTAGTTAATGAGCTTTTCACAGTGCTCTTGGTGCCGTGAAAGTGTACAGAAATCTTTATAAACAGATAAAATGAATGAACTTTTTACATATTGATATGGAGAATCTTGCATTATCCTTGTAGTCTATATGCAAACCTATGTCCTTGTACAGCATAAATCTTACCAGTATCATATAAAGCATGTACATGTATTTACAGCTTTTATAAATCATTGATCATATGTGAACAGAGAACTTAGGTCAGGGTTATTATTAGACATAGTCTATCTTAGTTATGTTCAAGGAGAGGAAAAAACAAGCTCACGATTTGTGCAGGAATTTGTCATGTTATTTCTTTACCTTTGTATGAAAATGAAAGTTTGTGAAGAAAAGGTATAACTAAGGTATCAGTATCAGCTCTGGAACAGCCATCATGGCCTAATGCTGCCAATGCTGAAACTGTGTTTGGTCAGATGTAATAATATATGTATAGTATACATGACGGCAGAAATCTCTCACCAATTTGGATCTGTGGACATATGCTGAGAATGAGAAGAATATGCTGAGTTTTTGGGACACTGGCCTGTTTGGTCAATTTACCTGCTAAATAGTGGAAACACAGATACCCACATGGCCATCTGGTTGGATCATTGTACGAGAATTCAATGATAACACTGCACACCGTATGTTGAGTAGGCATCGTACATTAATTCAGAGTAGAATGGTTCAAACATAACATTAGTATTGTTCGTGCCTCAGAGCAATTTGCCAGTGTTTGGATTGTTTATGTGGGTGTTTGTGTCTGTGTCTGAGGATGTCACTCAGTGCGCAGGGTTTCCTGAAATATTTTCACCGTCTCTTATTAAGAATTAAAGTGTGACACGTTTAACTTTTAAGCAGAACTGATAAAACTTTTCCCTGACTCACTTGATGGATGATGCCACTTAATTTTGGAGTCTTTTCATGAGTGATTTTGTAGTTTTAACGATCACTTGTCTGCAGATACATACTCCAGAGTAGACCACATGCAGAACTTAGTCATCTACTTTGCACTTGTTATGAACAATGAACTGCACTACAGTATGTACAGTCTAATGTGTCCTACTCATAACTATATGTACTGCTTTGACAACTCTGACCTTTATTTTGCCAGACCAGTATTTATCAGTATCATTGCCCTTGTTGTCACAGCTGTGTTTGCTCACCCACAATGGTATTTTGTCGGTCTGTCTTTGAAATAAGCATGCTTGGACATACATCCTGGAAGTGATACTGTCCGTTAAAGTGCTGTGTCAGTACAGAGTGGTTGAGTAACTTCTCTCTGCTTATGGGTAGATAAGCCGCAGTAAAATAGCTCTTGTAATGAAAATTCCGGCCATCAGTCATAGTTTGTCTGGTTAGTACACAGTGTCCTCAGACACAGATACAAGAATCCACCTCCATATCTGATGTTCAGATGTATGTCATTGGTGCAAAATCAAATTACAGTCAATTTAATGCATTCTCCTGAAAAAACATTAATCTTAGCGGGCTGATGTAAGCAGTAGGAGGTGCTAGCGCATTAGTTTTGTCATAGCTGAACATTTTGTATTCTGTGTATGTGTTGCATTTAGAATAACCCTGACAGAATATTTTTTATTTGATTGATTTATCTTATTCTCCATAACAGCATCTGGCTAAGTTGAAAGGCTGTAGAATTTGATATCACAAAACCTCCCTCTCTAAACCTTTCCTCCTGTTGCTGTTACATAAATTTCAGTGTAATACTACATAGATGTAGTTATTGTTATGATATCGGTTATTACTTTGGGCAATGATTGACTCTTACCAAACAAATACCCTACTACTACCATTTTCCTGGGGTGAAGGACAGACTGTTTATCGGTCTGTAGTCTGAAATTATGAGTAACTTGTGATTTCACAGCCAGACACTGACATAGAAGCAGCTGAGAGCAACATATGTCGGAGCACATATGTATGCTGTAATATGGTCACATGACACAAATGGAGTGAAAAACATGAGTACTTTGACCTCTGAGCTGAATGTCTTGGTTTTTCATGTTCACTGGATTATTGTGGAAGTTCAGTTGGCTCTTGAATTTGAAGCACATTTATTGTTGTTTTCATTTACATGATGCATATAAGACTCATTGCCTTGCAACCTGATCTTGTCACAACGGGGGGGGGGGGGGAGAGAGGACTCAAGTGCACGGTAACTGAGGAGAAAAAATCAAAGGTTTTATTTAACAAAAAAATGAAAACCAACACAACGGGAAACCTAACACCAAAATCTAAAGCAAAAAACAGAGTCCATAAAAAAAAACATACAAACCTGGGTCAGAGTCCTTAGATGAGTGAATGTCCAGGTTATGGAATGAAATGGAAAGAAATGGACCAGCGCTGCATGGCTGCAAACCCAAAGCCTTAAATAGGACAGAGGTAACTGGCTGCAGCCATGCAGCGCCAGCAGGTGAGACAGATGAATATAATTAGGAAAAGGAGAAACTGAGGGTCATACAGGCACAGGTCCATGACCAAAGGGAGGAGCTGAAAGTCACAGGCACAGATCCTGACAGATCTCTAATATTAATGGCATTGGTAGTTTTGATATTAATATAAAGGCAAGGCAAGGCAGGTTTATTTATATAGCACATTTCATGTACAAGACAATTCAAAGTGCTTTACATAAAATATTTAAAAGCATTACAGCAGAAGCAATAAAAAGTATAAGCATGAGAAAAACAAACAAACAAACAAACAAACAAATTAGATAAATAGATAAAACAGATCAACAGACAGATCACAGATTAAAACAGATACAAAACTTTTAGCTTTAAAGGAACAGTGCAGATCTGAGCTGATGAATAAAAACTACTCAATGCATCTGAGAACAGGTGGGTCTTTAACCTGGATTTAAATAAACTGAGGGTTTCAGCTGATCTGAGGTAGATCTGAGATCTAAAGGCCTTGTATTCTGTTCTTATGAAGGATGGTTTGGATATATTGGACATATGTCTGTCAAGCTGACTGTCAGTTATGATCGCTTAATTTAAATCTAATATTGTATTTATGTTTAAAGGTAAAAAATGCTTTCTTGGCTTGGAATCTACATAAATAATGTGATTTTTACATTTAAATATCAAATATTACAAGCTTCAGTCTTTAGAAGAAAAAAGTGATTATTAATGATTAATGACAGCAAATGAAAAAAAAAAACAAAAACTGAATTGACACTTTAAGTATTTATTTTTCTGTCGACTTCTTATTTTTTAGTCCCTAACTTTTAATGCAAATCTGTGTACTTCTCACTAGTTGCATTTTCCTAATTACATTTACTTTGTTTTAAGGCATTTAAGGAGGATTATTGATATTTTAAATTTTGCATGAGTTTGTTTTAACATCAAGACTGATGTTAATCTTCAACAATAAACACTGACATGACAACTGTGTCTATCATGCATGTCAGATGTAAAAGATTTAACAAGACAAAGCATTCAGACATAGAGCACTAACATCGACATCAACAATGTAAGGCTGAGTAACTTTGCACAGAACTAGCTGGCAGAGAGGCAGGAATTTTACTCCTTGAATGCATTTCAGAGCTTTTTGTACCATTTCTTCAATGAAACTGTTGAATCACTACTTTACCAGAGTATTTTTTAATTTCTAATTCTACTTGAATAAAGTCTGTACTTTTGCCACCTCACCCACACTGACTTTATCACATTTGATAATTTTCTTATTTTCATTTGAGGCTACAAACAACTCCTGTTCAGAATCAGTCCGCTCTCTGCCACATTCACTCTCTCCAATTTTTTTTTTTGTTTTGTTTTCTTTATGCAAATTTCCTGCCTGCATCTGTGCCATGTGGAAGAAAGCAAAGTAGACTCCATTAATGTTTCCACAAAGAGTCTGATATTTGACATGATATAAACAATATAAAGCTTAAAATGAAATGTCATGTGAGAGGAAAAATAAGCATGTATTGGTTTCATTTGGTCTTTACCCTTAATGACAAATAACTGTAGTTATGAAAATAATTACATGATTGGCCATCAGTCAACACACCGTATCTGAATAAATCACTGGTTTTATTTTGTACTTGTAGTCACTATCTACTATTTCTCTTTATGCGCAAATGTTGGATTAAAATGCCAGATCTTGAATAAAACACCACACAGATACAGTTTTGGTTTTATGTTAGGGCATTGGTGATATTTCCTATCCTTAAAATAAAAGGTCAGAAAGAGAACATGAAATAAAAAACACAGAATCCCTTGCTTTCCCTTTATGTTCATGCTACTGTCTCGCGACTGCGGAACAACGTTGGACATGACTCCTCCTCACTGTCCTTTTCCATTTGCAGACAATGAAATGATGACATATAATGGCCACACAGCTACTTGAGCTATACTAACTGCTGGCAAGATGCCAAATTGGAAGACTGTGAGTCAGCCTGAACGAGGAGCTGCCTGTGGTATCCTTGGTAACGAAACATGTTCAACACTTTTTCTGAAAGGTCAGAAGTAACATGGGAGGAAGTGCAGAATGAGATTCCTCCCCCACGTACATCTGAGACTTCCTCTAAGCTTATTTAGTTTTCGAGGTGTCCTTTGAGGGAGTGAGTGCTCTCTGTGACAGAACCAAAGGGAAGGTGACAAAGATGGAGGGCTCTTCACACTTGCTCCCTCGCATCATCCTGACAGAAAAAAGAGAGGAAGATGGACTCGCTGGCAGACACTCATTCACCTTCACTAACAGACTTAGTCATTGTATAATAATGAAGACAGAGTTAGCACCCACATTAATATTTTAGTGAGTATTTTGGGATCTCTCTCACTGAATTTTGTAGAACGGGGGATAATAGCTCAAACTGCCACAGTAATGAATGTACATTTATCTGGGCAATAAGAACACTTCACATGCCATATTACTCGCAAATACACTGTTTTCAAGGTGTCACACCAAGGTGGGGTGTGTATAATGTACAAACCAAATGCCCTTGGAGGAGAAAAAAGGTTTATAGAGGCCCAGTGGGTGCTATTATCATGAAGATCCATTAAAGGCTTGATAGGAAACAAAAAATAGCTAAATGAATAACAATCATGCTAAAATCCATGAACACAGTGGATGCAGTCATGAGATAAACTGAATTCCTAATGCAACTCTGTTCGTGCAGAAAATCTTGTTCTTAGTGTGTTTCAAATCTACTAAAAAAACATTCTGGCTCACATTCAGGAAAGAGTGCACACCACATGTTACAAAAAACTAAATCAGAGATGCAGCCAAGTGTATTGCCATGTAGCTATAGAATATATTAATGTCTGCTGGGTTGCCTATGGCATTTTAGGAATATTTAGAACATAGAATATCTTTATATCTTTTTGGTAAGGATATAACACTAGATGTTGAGGAGCAAATCTAGCCCCCTGTGGTAATTTGATTAAGAGAAAAACATAGAGATGATGGTAAAATGATTAACATAATCTCATTGAAATGACGTAACAAACCTAATTTAGGTTTATGACCTAATAAGCATGAAACTGATTTTAGGTTTAGGTTTGCCGCAGCCTAAAACAGCATATCATGGTAGCACAAATGTGATACCTGTTACAGTGCTTGTTGGATTGTTGGAATACATGAAAAATTGCAAAAGAGTTGATTTTTTTTTTTTTTTTTTGGTTTGTAAATGTAGAAGTGAACATGAGAGTTAATTCTATAAAGCAACAAAATGTTTTCGAAGATCAAATTGAAAGGCAAATACCATCCTAAAAAATAGCCTGCATCTTAGTTTCTTCACCACTAAAGCAAGGAGTGTGCATTGATTCAAAAAAATTGCAAGTTCATGCAGAATTCACAGGGATCAGTTGAATTTACATTAATAGTTGCAATATCACAATGTCTTGAGTGAGTTTAGGCTGATACTACAACAAGAAATACATGTATTCTGGGTACAGGACGCATCTGTTTGGGAGAAAATTTTTCATTGCTCTGACACATCAGTCTGACACTGGCACACATCAGTCAAACTGATTTCCACAACCGGACCAATGACAACGTTTATCAGCAATAGGGTGAGCCCGATGTGCTTTGATACGGTGACAGTGTGCCACCTGTGATTTTTGAAGCTGAGCACTGGCTTTTGTCTGTGTAGAATTCTGATCCAGTCTACTTTAAGAGGAGCACCTGAACCACAGCATCATACTCTGTTATAGGCTGCACTGCCCCATGTTTCCCTTATAGTTTAGAAGCGATGTGCTTTTCTGCATAGACCTTCAACTTCACCCTGCAGAATTAATCTTACATTTTAGTTTTATCAGGCATAGATAGCTTGAGTTGGTTAGAAATGTTAATGACTGGGATGTAGGTATATTGTTAAGAAGAGAAAAATATGTTCTACTAATTCTGTGCATTTAATGTGGTCACATCATCACTGAAACTAACCCTTTAACAATGCTAGTCTCTCCAGGCTGCATTTTGCACTTTACAGCATTGAAATGATTGTAACTCCTGAACTGTTTCTGTTATCCACAAAATCCAAATAGCATTGGAAAGCTAAGATCCTGAGCGTTCCAGCACTATATAACACTTTATGGCAGCAATGTGGGACTCTATTACAAGTGGAAAGGAACTGTTTCAGAGACATAACAAAAAAAAGGAAATAACAAAAAAATATGGATATTGAATGTTCAAGACCAAAAAGCATGTTTGAGCAGATGTAAAAGAGTTGAATTTTATTTTTGGAATCTCAAAAGTTTTGTTATTGACATTTACAGTTGTTTCTGATGATAAATATGCTGAAAACTTTAAATTCTATTTTTTTCTTTTTTTGCTAAAACACACTGTTTTAAGCATTTATTATTTATAATAATGATAATTAATCTCAAGATATTGAAAGCTAAGTCTTCCTGAAAACAAATGTGCAAAAGAATTGGCTCAAAAGACATTTTCTGAAAGAAAACATGAAGACACCTAGTCATCCTGTTATAATGGCAGTCTTAAAAGGGTTAAGAAAAATGTAATTATTGAAAAAATGAATCTTAATGTACAATCACATAAAAAATTATTAGACCATCAAAAGTTATCAAAAACAATGGTTAGGCAATCAAGTACCAACTCCTGTGTGTATCATGTGACTAAAACAGACAGAAAAGAAACATGAATGCCTAAAAGCACTGTTTTTGGCAGTACAATGCCATGGGTATGAAGAAGAACTGAAGTGATTATGGTTATTATTAAGAAAACATGGAAACTGGCTAGATATCAGCTCTGAAATTAAACTGTTATGAGCTATTTTTGTTGTTATCATTATCTTTGTCCAAACAAATGTACCTTTAGTTGTGCAAGGCATTAAAATGACCAAGAAATTGAAGAAACAAGGGTGGTCTAATAATTTTTTTCCGCGACTGTACATACCATCATATATGATTCAATTGCAGCTCTAGAGCGAACAGCTAAAGTTAAAAACTTAAGTGAAAATAATTAAGGTTAAGCCTTAATTACCTTAATTGACAGGACAAATATGTTCCTATATTTCTGACAGAATGTGTTCCTATATTTCTGAGGTTAATGCACCTGCTGTCTCAGCGTCCTGCATTTTGTCACTCTGATCAGTAGATTTTATCCAGTCACATTCAAAGGCGCCTGTTGAAATCTACAATGAATGGAGAGAGCACCAGATATGATAACATCCCCTTGTAGATAATGCTGAGCTGAGGTGTTTATGTCCTTATAAATCTTGCTTTTTCTAAGGTCAGGATTAAGCCAAAACTTCATTAGCATGGTTTACAGCCTACACTTAATTAAATATTTACCTGCACAGCTCTAATCTTTAGTCATAAAATATTCATGTTGTGAAGTATTACAGTAAATTGAAGTGAATTTGGCAGACACCTCCGGCTTCCCACACAATGCTGGGAAAGACAGAAATAAGGAAAGAGCAGTCATTACTAGAAATGGAGCCAGATGTATCACTGTTGACTATAAGGTGTATGATCGGTTGACTAACGCTCCATGCATCACAGACCAAGAGATGCGTGAATATGCTTTGAAAGTATCTTAAGGAATGACGGAACTGAGAGCAGCCCCGTGAGGCCGCCATTATCAGAATGAAGAAGTCGAGGCATCAGTGAAAGATCACGACAGGATGATGTTTGTCAGAGTCTAGTGGGACCTGGAGTCCAAGGATTGAGCTGAAAGGAGAAGAGAACAATGTTAAATAATGTGTGAGGTGGGAATAGCAGTGTTTTCCCCCTCAATCTTAAAATGAAGTGCACATACATTACTGTTTTGTAGCAGAGTGGTGTAGTGTATAAATAATGTTGGTGGTGTTTTCAGCATCTGTAATGCGACCTGTAGTAGAATGAGGGGGTTTTTAGCAAACAAGGACATCACTGACATCCCTGAATAAACCTACGCAAGACTCAAATGTATTATTCCAAAGTTGTTATTTTAAGGTTGTGATAAAATTTGAAATTCATAGGTTGTATTTAAAAAAAAAAACAATAAATAAAACAACTGCCCACTCAAAATACAAAATCTTTGTTCTATTTTTATTGTCGGACACCACTATAACAACACAACAGGAGATTGACCTTGAGCACAGATACAAATAAAAAAAAAAACATCAGAAGAGACTGATTTTAAATCTACCATTATATGATAAAATTTACATTCAGTACCATAAAAATGTATGATCATAGAAGGGGATATTTTCTGTTCTGATTTATTGAACATTGACAATTAAAGTTTCATGTTGATGATTATTTGATCATAAAGACGTTTAAACTTTTACAGTGAGGAGCTGAGTGGCGTCATTCATGTGTAGTCAATAAATGTTTCACAACATTATTTGACACTGTTTAAACTGTCAGTGGGTGCAGGATGATATGCGTGTATATGAGTAAAATCACCTGATGCTGTTCATCCTTGTAGTGTTTGATATGATCAGTAAGGCTGGAGGGATTTAACACCATTGTCCAGTGGTGTGCAAGTTTCTGAAAATTGGCAAATAGTTACTACTTACTTCCATTAACCCATAAAGACCCAGTGCTACTTTTGTGGCAGTTCCAAAATATTTTTTTTCTTCATATTTAAGTTTTCTTAAGTGATTTTTCACCATTTATCATAATATTATCCTCTGTATTTTGCATTTTGAAGTGAAAATCTAGTATTTTCTTATATTTAATTTGCTGATCATGTATGTTCATAAAAGGTTAGATTAAAGTTGAGGGTTATTATATCAGAAACAGAAAAAAAATAAAGAATAAGTGACTTTTTCAGTAAAAGATATCATTAACTGAACATAAACCAAGTGTCTCCATCCACTGTCATTGATCAAACTCCATGGGTTTTACTGGTGAATCAACGTTTTAGAAGATGATGATGTTTCCATGTTCACTGCGGAGCCTCTGAACGTCCAAAGGGTCATATCTGATGACCATGAAAAGATGACAAACCGTATTTTACACAATTATTTACTTGTATTGATAGGTTTAGTGGTTCAAAAGTTATAGAGCATTTTAGATCAGTAGATGATTTTGGTCACCAATGGCTGCTTGGGTCTTTATGGGTTAAAATAATTTAATTAGATCATCAAACAGTGCATTTGAAAGCAATTGTTCTGGGTGATAACTGATTTTGCTTTGCATTCTTCAGTTCATTATTTATTGAGATTTCTGTAAATGCATTTATGCATACACACACACACAACTTTGCAGCACCTCAGCACAACATATCTGCTGTTAATATACTATTATATGCTCGGATTCAGTTTATGTTCAGTTTGTATGCAGTAATTTGTAACTGTATCCTCATGTCTGTGTTAAATTAACTATCACAGATTAAGGCTATTTAATGACCATAAGCAGACATTAGAGCAGTGGTTCCCAACCTTTTTGGCTTGTGACCCCATTTTAACATCAAAATTTCTGGCAACCCAGACATTCAAAATGGAGACTTTTTTTTTTTTTTTTTATTTGTTTTTGATCATGTAATAGTTTGCTATACTATGTTGCAAATCAAGGTTAGTTTTGGATGACATTTAGTCTATATAATATATATTATTATGGACAGAGGCAGAAAAGCCAGGTGTAGATTACTGCACACAGTGAGAATTTTATTTTACCTCTATCTCTAACCCCAACTGGTCAAGGCAGATGGCCATCCTCCAGGAGTCTGGGTCTGTTCGAGGTTTCTGCCTGTTAAAAGGAAGTTTTTTCTCTCCACTGTTAACAGTCAGAAGTGTTTGCTCCTGGAGGATTCTGTTGGGTTTCTGTAAGTTGGCTTAGAATCTGGTTTTGACCAACTTGATATGTAAAGTGTCATGAGATAACTTTTGTTATGATTTGGCGCTATATAAATAAAATTTGATTGATTGATTTTCCTTGGTCAGTATATGTACAGTCAGTCCAGGTTGGATTTACAAGGCTGACAATTAATACTGAACAAACAATAACTCAAACTATGAATTATGAAAGAGCTGCAGCATCTGAAACCGACCACAATGAACATTTGAAAGATAAACAGTACCACAGTGCTTCAGTTTCAGCTTCACAGTTTTGTCAGGTCTTTTATGTATTGGGATTGTCTCTGTCAACTCTACTATACATTTTTTATTGGTAAGTTTTTCTTTTTAATTTATCAATTACTAGAAATCTCAGGCAACCCCCATTTGAATTCCAGGTGACCCCGCGTGGGGTCCCAACCCCAAGGTTGAAAAACACTGCATTAGCGAATAAATAGGACATTTGCAACATGCTGTCTTAACTAAATGACAGAAAAGCCAAAATGGTAAACATGTATGTACCTTACAGACACAAAATACCACTGATAACAATCAAAAATACTACTGTTACATTGAGTATGGGGCACAAGGTGCATTTATTTTTTTTACACTTGGGAGAGGTACTTGTGAATGCAAATTATTATTGTGTATCTGCATGTGTGGACCATTAAACAGACTGAAACATTTCGTAGTGGTTCTCATCCCATTTTGTCACTTTCAGATGCTTTGGCCTCATGGCAGTTATTTGAAACCCCTGGCCCATCGGGTACATTTTTCAGTAATATAAATAATAATAATAATAATAATAATAATCTTTATTCATATAGCACTTTTAAAGGTGCTGGAGACTTTCGTGACCAATTTTTCATCAAATCTGTCAACCCTCAGTCATATCTCAGTATCACGAATCTGTAAGTCTGTCTGTCATTACTCACCTGAATCTCTTGCATTACAGTGAATAATTTCGAAGTGCCATTCACCATAAACAGTCCATTTGTTTACAAACAGAGGGAACTCGGGCATCTTCAGAATTTTGTCGTGACGTGCATTGTGGGAAGCAAAGGCTCGCGCAGCCACCTGACAGCGACAGTTGGAACAGACACGATTGGAAACGGCAGGAGCTCCCTTCCTTCTATGCATATTCCTCCAGCCGTTTCCACGTGTTTGTTTCATCCATATAATACCATATGGTCATGCTGCCGCTGCCGCTGTCAGGTGGCTGCATGAACCTCCGTTTCCCACAATGCATGTCGCGACAAATTCCGAAGATGCCCGAGTGACATCCCGGGTCGGTTTGTAAACACATGGTTTGTTTCTGGTGGATGGCACTAAGAAACTGTTCACCGTAATGCAAGAAATTCAGGTGAGTAATGACAGACCAGACTTACAGATTCATGATACTGAGGATATGACTGAGGTTTGACAGATCTGATGAAAATTGGTCATGAAAGTCTCCAGCACTTTTAAAAACAGCATCAGATGGTCCAATCAGAGCAGTAAATATGTTACCAGTTACCAACAGCAATGAACAAAACTTACAAAGAAAATAACAGCCAAATCCAGTAGAATCCAATAAATCACAGTCTTCAGCAAAACTTCAGAGCTCTTTATTCTAAACACTTCAATGATAATTTTAGGTATTTTTTTTAAAGCCCCTTTAAGTCCACAGAGCATTCCTTTGTAAATACACTTTGTCATACAACCAAACAACTGCAGGGGGTAAATACTGATTGTTTGAAACTCTTTCACAAAATTACTAGTATCGATGTCTTTCCCTTGAGGTCGTGTAAATTTAGGGAACAGAATGTGCTGCAACTGTCTTTTGCACTTTCCAGTCTACTAGTTTCATACCAGACGATAGCAACAGATAACAATCTATTAACATTTGGGTCATTGTAGCCTAATTTAATTCAGTTTCTTATTTAATTTACATGTCTCTTACTTCCTCTACACCGCTGTTGCTACTTGTCTGTAACCATCTGCGGTGTCACTACTAACCTTCACTGATTCGGTTGTGTTTCCCCATACATTTTTAATCTGTGTAACTGTTCTACTATAAGCTATACTGTAGATCTTTTTCTTTAGGGAATTCACTTTGTTTTCAAGGACAGCCTGCTCTGACAAGCAATGGACACGCTGACTGTTCCAGGGGGAATCCATTCATCACCCTGGCACTAATAGCTGCCCATCATCTCTATGCTGTGAGAGCCAGTAAACCACTGATAGGGACAGGTGTTGTGCTGCATTCCGGAGGCCATTAAAATTTCCACATCACTGCTTTACAACAATTAAGAGGAAGTAAACAGGACATAATAAAGGTGTTGCAGGAATAAAAGAGTGACTTCTAGGTGTGTCCTTTGCGCACACAGGCTGATTCCCACCATTTAGACAAGTTTATAACTGCAACACAGTTTAAACATCATCATAACAAAGCCTGCTATTGCTACCTGATACATGATAAATAACATCTGTTTAGGGGATGAAAGTAGGATTTTTCATGGGCACAGCTGTTCTCTGGTTCGGAAACATGTTGCGGATAATATATATTTTCTATGAGAGACATACCTCTAAAGCAGGAGCTTGCCATGTTTTTTCCAGAAGGCCACCGTCATATAAATGGTCATATATTTTGCACTCGAACATGAGACACGTAGTTGAATCATGAACAACATGACAGATTGTTTTACAGTAAGTCATTTCTGTAGGCTGCTGGTTCTTGGATGATTAACTGCTTTGTAAGAGCATTTTGTCTGGAAATTGAGTTTGAAGACAGTTTTAGAACTTTTTCTTTTTTCATATGATGGTAAGTATGGTTAAGATTAGCACATCTGGTCAAATAATGTCATAATGAAATATGCTGTCCACCCATGTGGCAAAACAAAATACTGCATTTTATGTAGGGATGTACACAAGTATTTGATTATTTGATTAGTCAAAGTGGTAAGCATGGTTGACATCTGTTTAAGTCCTGAAGAAGCACTGGAAACCCAAAGCATCTACTGCTCTAAAATGTTTAACAACTTTTGAACCACAATCCTATCAATACATGTAAATATTTGAGGTAAAATGTAGTTTCCCAGCTTTTCATTGCCATCAGATATGACGCATTTGGATGTTCAGAGGCTCTGTAGTGAACATGAAATGCCGTTATCTTCTGCAACATTGATTCATCGGTGAAACTCATGTAATTTGACAAATGGCAGTAGTTGTAGATGCTTGTTTTAATGTTCAGTTAATGATATGTTTTGATGAAAAAATCACTTCAGTTTTTTTTTTCTGTTTTAATATATCATTTGAATTCACTTTGAGCTTTAATGAACATGTATATGATCATTAAATTAAACACAGAAAAATACTTCAAACACTTTTTCATTCTTTTCAGTTGCAGCACTCAGCAGAAAGGGCATCATAATCATTAGTTCTACATTGCATAATGTATAAATGTAAAACATAAATCTTTTCGCACCCCAACTATAACTCTAACAAATAAAATTATTCATCCTTTAACCCTTAAAGACACAGAACTACTTTGTGGCAACTTCAAATGACTTTTTTTTTTTTATCAACATTTAACCTTTCCTACATGATTTATCCCCATTCATAATAATATTGTCATCTTCATTTTGAATTTTTGAATGAAAATCAGGTGTATTATTATGATGATGATGATGATGATGATTATTATTATTATTGCTTGGATGGAGATCGCATGTTAATAATGATGTCATGACCAAATCAATTTAAATTAGTTTGATTGTTCGACTTAAAAAGAAATTCAAGTAATAAAGACTTCTTTTTTTATGTGATTTTTTTTCTTTCAGGGCTTGTTTTGTCTTTCTTTGGGGGCCTGACTGAGATGCCCCTTGAACTGCTTTACCATTAATTCGCAAAAAATCTCTAACATGTCTTTTAAAAACTCCCATCTAGATAAAATTCCAATAAAAATAACACAATACATAAGACAACATTGAAGGTTTGCCTTTCTCTGTTGGTCAGCTCTCTGTCTAAAGTCAGACTACACTTAAAGTGGTAGTACATGATAGCATTGTAGAGTCACCGGGAAGTAAAACATAATTACCTTTCAGCTTACTGTAATCCAAGTCGTCTGAGAGGACATGACACTTTTGCATAAACTCCCTACCTGTGGTTTCAGGCTGTAGATGGACTCATACCTAAACTTTAACAGCTACTTTAAAAAAATAACATCATCAGCCTTTTACCATCTCAAAAACATTGCCAGAATCAGAGGTTTGTTGTCTAAACCAGACTTAGACAGACTTATCCATGCACTGCAAAAATCTCAGTTTTACCAAGTGTATTTTTCTCATTTCTAGTCAAATATCTCATCACACTTAAGATAAGACATAATCACCTAAAGAGTAACTTTTCAGTGAGATATAAGAACTTATTTTTTAGACAATAGATCTTAAAAATCTTATTTCAAGAAATCTTACCAAGATAATTTCACTTGTTTCATTGGCAGATTTTTTGCTTGAATTAAGCAAAAAAATTCTTATATCTCACTGAAAAGTTACTCTTTAGGTGATTATGTCTTATTTTAAGTGTGATGAGATATTTGACAAGAAATGAGAAAAATACATTTGGTAAGATTTAGATTTTTTTCCAGTGTGCATTTATCTCTAGCCGGTTAGACTACTGTCATGCCCTTCTCACTGGACTCTAAACAAGCTGTAAGACACTGCAGTATATCCGGTCCTGACTAGAACCAGGAAGTACGACCATATTAGTCCTGTGCTCAGATCTCTGCGCTGGCTTCCTGTCGCTGAGGGAATAGACTTTAAAACAACTCTGCTGGTCTATAAGTCTGTCCATGGTCTAACACCAAAGGACATCTGGGACATGTTGGTCCCATATGAACCATCTGGGACCCTGGGAACCTCAGGGGCCGGTCTTTTGCTAGTGCCCAGAGTCAGGACTTAACATGGTGAAGCTGCATTTCAGTTCTATGCAGCTAAACTCTGGAACAGCCTTCCTGATGACGTGGACAGGCCTCTACTGTGACAATGTTTAAGTCCAGGCTGAAAACGGCTCTGTTCAACTGTGCATAGAACAACTGAAAGGGCTCTATCTGCACTCTTCTCTTTTACTTTATTTTAATTGATTATTATTTATGTTTTATTGATTATGTTTTAATTGTAACTTGTCTCTTTTCCATTTTTGTAAAGCACTGTGAATTGCCCTGTGTATGAATTGTGTTATACAAATAAATCTACCTTGCCTTGCCTGTAGAAAAATCACCCCATGACACAGATTTAGGCTAATCACAAATGTTTCCAGACAGGTAGTGTGGTTAAATAAATAGATATACTCTCCCAGATGTGACCTCCACTTGAATCTACTATTCAGCAGCTTCACTTTTCTATAAGAGCAATGAACAAAGTGAAGTCATATATACTAGTCTTTGATTTGGACCGAAAGGAGAGAGCTGCAGAGGGAAGATTTATCATTTTATTTATCGTTTTTTAATTTATCCTTTTTAATTTCGGCTCCTGTAGCTTTAAGTGATGAGCGATGATATTCTTCCTCCTGTATATTTTCTTAGAATCCTACGGCAACATCAACTTATAAAAGAGAATTCATAAATTTTATAAATGCTGAACTGAGCAAAATCTCCCTTCACAGTCTTAGAAAGCTGAGTAACATCCCTTCCTTTAATCTGTCAAAAACAATTAGGTGTGCATATGTATGTAAAGCACGAACTAATGTGCCTTGAATGCTTGAATGATCTAAATGTGATTGAAGGGTAGTTAATAATAACTGCATGACTCAATACAACAAGAGGAAAAGTGTACATGTAATAAATAAAACAGCATATGTAAATTCATTATCAATGACTTTGACATATTCACACCAGTACTTGAAAATCCTGCACGTTGACGTTAGATTCTAGTGTTGTATATTAAAAAGAGACCTTGATAAGTTGTGATAAAATCTAATAAATTCTGACCTATGTGAGCTGTCTTGTCTCAGGTAGCAATTCCAAAGCACCTTCAACCACACACAAACTAAAATAAATACGAGGAACTATTGGCAGACTATAGACACCAGTCTGACCTGAGCTGGTAGTCCTGTGACTGGAGGTAACAGACAAATCTGAGCAAAGAAGTACAGCTCTCCAGAGATGACTCAGTTTGGTTTATGTAAGAGTCTAAATGAGATAAAAACATGTTCTGCTGCTATTTTCCACTGTGATTCTAACCTAAACTTGACCACATGTCAGAGAAACAAAACAAAACGTGGCTTAAACAGGTGAAAGTGTTACTGAACCACAGTTAGATCTGAAGGCAGCATGAAACAGATGGGATTTCTGCTCTGGGGGGGGGGGGGGTAGGATGACATATCCAAGCTTAAGTTATGTAGTGTGCAGTGAGAGAGAGCAGCAGTTTAATTTCTGTCTTCTCTAAGATTCAAACATTCAGTCAAATAGAAAGGGGAGCTGAAGCGTTCCTTGAGGACCGAGGTTGGTTCTGATGTTGGAGAAATCCCCAAACCTCACCAGACAGATTTAGTGCTCGTCAGTGTAGGGCATCTCAGAATAAGTACTTCATGTTAATACTCTTTTTGAAATGAACACCGTTAGAGATCTTAGTTTATTATTTATTTTTACTAAATAGACAAGTGACATGAATTTGGGGATTGCCCAAATGCTAAAATCTATTAATAGAGCAGAGTACACACACACACACAAAAAAAAAAAAAAAAAATCAGTGAGAAAACAAGAAGACTGAAGTGAAGAGTGAACTGGGTGTTTTCCTTCCCTTGAATTCACTCCATACAACTCAAACCAAGCATGAAAACATTGAATAACACGCTACTGACTGTGGATGAAAAGCAAGCACACTGCATTTCTTCAACAAGACAGTTCTTCAACAAAAGTGGTTTGATTTCAGGCGACTTCTGCATCTCAGTGCCCGCTTCACTTACACAAATAGCCTGTATAAAAAAGGATAGTCCTTTTAAAATGGGCAACACTTCACTCTTTCACAGGCTTATCTTGGGTTGTCCTAACATGCACTGACACTTGAAATATAAATGTCTTAGAGAGATTAATGAGTGGGGATTCTCCATTGGAAAATTTCAGAAGGAAAAAATGTAATTTGACAGATTCCCCCTCTTACCCTTTACTGATTTTTTTAGAGGAACTTGCTCTAAATTTACCACTCAGCTTCCCAAACCAACTGCAGCTTGGTAAATATTTTACTGTGTGTATTCTCAGACATAAAGGTTTGAGAGGTTCTCCAGGATATGACTGACGACCCTGGACACACCAGACCGCTTACAGTGTTTCAGTACAGTTCACTTTATTCGGCTCTAGCTGGAATTCCGGTGGAAGTAATGAACTTCACCATTAGTGTGGCCACACTGTTTATGGCAGCATGATCCCTGAGGGCAGCAGCATCTAAGGATGTATCCAAAATCCTAGGGAGACACCGTATATAAAACAGCACTCCTCATTTTGACCCAAACTGCCTGTGGAGGTGATTAGAATCTGTTGTCACTGTTTTTTATTCACATTGTGCGTCCTCTGTGATGAGTGGTGTCATGTGGGCTTAACCCATACAGACTCAGTGCTACTTTTGTGCCATGCCCCTAAAGAATTGTTCTCTCTATTTAAACTTTAAGTGATTTCTCACCATTTATTGTAATATCATCTTTATTTTGCATTTTTTTCAGTGTAAATCCTGTATTTTCCTACATTTAATTTACTGATCATGTTGATGTTCATTAAAGATCAGATTAAAGTTGAGGATTATTATATCAAAAACAGACAAAAATGATGAAAAGGGACTTTTTTAGCAACAGTGCCATGAACCTTTTATAGGTCACTCATTGAAAAGAGCTCTGAAATGGAAATGTTCAACCTTAGTGTGTTATTGGACTTCATCCTTGACGGTTGCTGTGACAACAGTCTCCCTCCTCTTGCCATAAACATCCAAGCAGTACTTAAAAGTAAACACATGCAATAAAACAGCTGTAATAAGGTCATAAACTGACAAAAAACACTCGTATTTCCTATTTACAGCTTCAAAATTACTTTAAAATCTCTATGAATCACTGTATACTGCTTCTGGTCCTCACTGAGGCATGGGATTGGACCCATATTTTTACGTTTGTGGAAACGACCAAAATAGTCACTTGGCCGATAAAGGGTGAATTTAACATAAACCCAGTGTCTCCATCCACTGTCATTGATCCAACTCCATGGCTTTTACTGGTGAATCAATGTTGCAGAAGATGACGGTGTTTCCACGGTAACTACAGAGCCTCTGAACATCCAAATGGGTCTTTTCTTTTCTTTCTTTTATGCATTTGGCAGACGCTTTTTTCCAAAGTGACTTACAGGGGAAAACCAATCAAATCACTCAATCAATCAAATTTTATTTATATAGCACCAGATCACAACAAAAAAGTCATCTCATGACACTTTATATATAGAGTTGGTCAAAACCAGACTCTAAGCCAATTTACAGACACCCAACAGAATCTGATCATCATATCTAATGACCATGAAAAGATGACAAACTTTATTTTACACCAATTATTTACATGTATTAATTAGGATTAGTGGATCAACAGTTATTAAATATTTTACATATGGTTTTGGTCACCAGTGGATGTTTGGCTCTTATGGGTTAAATATCATGCACCACACTGATTATATTTCATATTAATGTACCGCTGGCAAATATTACTGCATTTGTAGCTGTCTTCATGACAGATAAACACAAGATGGCTGCAGGAACAGATGTTTAGTTCATATGGAGAATTTCTGATGTGCCTTCTTATATTGAAACAAATGACCAGAGAATTTCACTTTCATCTTCTTTCTATTTCAATTGCCTGTTTGACTCGTCAACTTAAACCACATACACAACTCTTAATTTTATTGGTCAAACAGGAGACATGCACTTTTCTTATTAGTTCTTATTTCAGAAAAAGATTTTTGCAATACCTTTCCATTAAAAGAACAATTTCAGTCTTTTGAAATGATACTTTTCACATAACCTTAAAGTTGCAGTGCTTGATAGTTTTTTCATCATGGTATGAAAGAACATGAGACTCCTACATCTATAATTGCTTGTGTTTTTTTTAAACTAATTTTACCCTATGATGCCCTGATTTTATCTATAGTAAGGGCTGTTAAACATATGATTGACAGCTGTAAATACCAGTTGCTGATCAGATCTTGTCAGTTGGGACTTCTATAGTCTGTGTCATGATATGGAAGCTTGAAATAGTGGCTTAATTTTTCCGTAATGACATGAAATTACATCAGTTCATCTAGATTTATGCATAGTCTTTTGAGTTTTTGACTGAGAGGTGGTATAGCAGGAAATGGCCTCTTTCCAAATTCTGGCATTTTTTCCCTCCTGATTTTGGCTCCTATGTCTTTCAGGAATAGTTTTAGGGTAAGGGTGTTAAGGGTTATCCCTAACTTAGTAATACTATATACCATGAACTCATGATATTTTCTGAGGTGGTTGTCACACTATGAAAATTTAATATCATTGCAACCTCGAATATACAGTATGTAGTAAAGACTCTGAGAGGAATTTCTGTGAATAATTTCACATGCTGAGTTACATGACAAACATCTTCACTTACAGAGTTGAATAAGGATTAGAAAAATGTTTCTGCGCATGACATCATAATGTCACAGTGGAACTGACCTTTGACCTTTAGGGAATTTCTTTTTTTTTTTTTTTTTTTTTTAATTTTGGCAAGCATTCATGTCAACTTTATCATAATCAACTCATAAATTCTTGATTTATGGCCCAAATTAGTTATTGAGGTTCACAGTGACATCAACCTTTGACCAAATCCTAATAACGTCATCCTTGAATATTGTGCCAAATGTAATCAAAGCGATAGAAGATGAAAGATAATGCGCTCATAAGGATGGGATAGACAGACACCCAAAAAACACAACGCCTCCGGCCACAGCTGTTGCCAGTGCAGAGGCGTAAAAATACATCAACAAATTATACAGTACATAGCATTTAAACAGATGAAAATACAAACAGCACTTAGCACAAACATGAAACAAGAGGATCCTGATAGAATGAAAGACTAACTGCTTTGTTTTGTCCGTCACTCATTGGTAATTACCCTCATCGTGGGAAACACCTTTTCTTTTACAGGATTCCTCATTGTTGGGGGCCACATCATTACTTTGTTGTCATTTCCTCAGAAATGAAGGCAACTATTGTTGACTTTATTTGTCAATTTTGATTTTGTTGCTGATGTGGAAGATGATCCACAACTGAGATCATATTTTTATTTTCAAATCTGTCATATTTGATGGATGTTTCTGACCTTAGTTTTAAGCAGAGTATCTTCACATTTGGTCTTTACACTCAATGGGCCTCATGCAAAAACATATTTGTTTCTATATCTGAAGTTTATCTTACTTTTTCTATTAAGATGCACTTGTATGAGTGTTTCAAGTAATACAGTAGAGGGTTCCAAGACACAGATGGGAAAAAATGTATAGCCGGTCATCATTAATTAGATAACCAACTGCGTTTAAATAAGGTATGAAACAAACAAACAAAGAATAGAAACTCACAAGAAACAGCCAGTCATTTTCATCTCCTCATTAACTGACCACTGAGTTACCTGCAAAGACAGGATATGCGAATATTATCACCATTTAGCAGAGAGACAAGGGGAGTGTAGTATTACTGACATGGCTGGCACCATATTATGACCAAAAACCTGCAAAGTGAAGTTATTAGGGACCAAGCAGTAAAGCAACCAGGAGACAGGATTAAAGGTTCACATTTGGGTTTCTATTTACCCAAAAAATATTCAAAATGGTTACCAATTTTAACATTTAAGTATATAAAAGAGGTCAACATAACAGAACCTACACAAAATAATAGCAACTAAGGCTGAGAACATGAACTGATGAGCTTAACAAACTGACAAAACTGACCTAACACAATGAGAAAACAGGGGAAATATATAATGGCTTGGCCAAACCAACTAACACAATAGGGGGAAAAAAAAAACTAAATACAACTAAAGCTTTTTTTTTTTTTTTTAACTTTTATTTCAAAGATTACCGGTTAACAAAGATCAAACATACAATCGACAAGGCCTCAAGAACTTACAACAATCTTAACATACGAACAAATACAAAGGCATTCTTAGACATTAGTTCTCTGTAAAAAGTTTTTCATATAGTTTGACAGTTTTACCACATTTGGGTAGTCTATAAGCTTAATCCTGCATATGTACTGTTCAAATTCAGTCAGGAGTCTGTGTTAACTGGAGGTCATTTTCAACACTTTACATTTATGAATATGGAATTTACCAAACAATATTAATAAGTTAACAATGTACTCAATGGTGCTCTCTTGGTGAACAAAACATATAATAAGAGACTTACAATCAATGACAATGGGGTGTTTGACTTTACACAATATATATCTTTTCAATTTAGTGCAGAGGATAATAGAGTGGTTGCATTGACAGAATAAGTGTATTAAAGTTTCAGGCTCAGTATTACTCAAGTTACATTTATTTTCTAGATCTAGACATTTAGAAAGATACGCATTAGTAGTATATATATTGTGTAAAATCTTGACATAAATCTCCCTTATCTTATTATTAATGCAGTATTTGTATGGTGGAGTACTTTATAGGATTTTTACCATGTACATTGCTGGACCTGAGTACTGATTTCATTTCATGTACATGTCAGGGTAGAGACTGCAATCTGGTAGGATCGGCGATTCTACCAGTAGAGACTCCGATCGTAGTCTCTACCAGTAGAAACTCCGATCAGAATCTCTGACCCTAACCCTAACCCTAACCCTAACCCTAACCCTAACCCTAACCCTAACCCTAACCCGATCGGAGTTTCTACTGGCAGGATCGGAGTTTCTACCAGTAGAGACTCTGATCAGAGTTTCTACTGGTAGAGACTACGATCGGAGTCTCTACTGGTAGAATCGCCGATCCTACCAGATCGCAGTCTCTACCCTGACATACACACTACATGTAATGACAATAAAAGTGAACCTGAGCCTTGACATCAAAACATACAACTAAAGCATTGTTACAGCTAAATCCCCCTATGAAATCACAGCACATGGTATGGTCTGATGAGCTCCACCCTTGGCCACATTAGGACAGGATACTCCACCACACCCAGTAACTCAAACCAAAGAACAAAGGATTAATATAACAAAACATAACAAACTAATAATTTAATGGTCACCCTACAATGTTCATATATGTGCACTCTATATAACTCGATGTAAGGTTGAAATAAACAAATGCCTAATTAACTAAACTGCATGTTTAACCCTTTCATGCATAGTGGTCACTACAGTGGACAGTTATTCTACAGCTGATCTCTCGTATATTCATGGGTTTTGTTTGTTTTAATTCCACATCAGCCAACACAGTGGATGCTTATACATCATCCCATACCCTGCAGTTCATACCATTACTGTAACTTTGCTGTTCTTGATAAACCTGATCTGCAGTAACATGTTTCAGTGTAAATCAATTGTTATTTGTTAAAAAAAAAGTTTTTTTTTTTTTTTTTTTTTGCATATTATCTCCATGAAAAGAGTAATAACCCAGCATTAGAATATGTTAAAATGTGAGAAAACATCAGATTTTATTTCATTGTTTTCATATCACTTTCTGATATTGGGTTTTAAACATGTTTCTTTACTTCAAAAATTAAATGCACGGACATTTTTGTAACTCCATGAAAAAAAAACAAAACTTGATCACATTTGTTTTTCATGCTTATGAAGGAATAAAAACATTCAAGAAAAAAATCTTAACTAAGGTTCTCATAATTAATGCATGAAAGGGTTAATGAATGATTGAATGCAACTAAACAGACCATGTGATGCTAACCAAAGTTATGGAAATAATGATATGAAACTGAGGTGGTAAGTGTTTGTAGAGATCTTACTCTATTACTCAATGTGTGGCTGTGGCCGTCACAGCAGTGAACACACATAATTTAAGAAAACTGTATAACTGACCCATATAATCCTCATGAATACCTCCTGTGGCCTTCAAAAACAGTTTTATCCATATGAGTGGTTCTTGCATGAAGCCAAATTTTCAGTCAATTGAGTTGTAGCTTTAACGATTCTGTATGAGCAAACAAGCACAGGCTGAGTGCAATGTCCGTGATCTAAAGGGGTGAGGGTCTGCAATTTCCAACTGCCTTGTTATGACTCGTGAGATAGTAGAGCCTCATGAAAGACGAATGCTTACTATTACAAAATAGAAAACCTCAGCTCTGTCATTCTTGCAAGATGAATAATTTCATGGCTAAAAGAATGAATTTGTTTTACACATATCCAGTCAAATCAGATTTAAATTTCAACCTCACATCAGATTATTTGTATATCAATTGCATGAAATTCTGAAATCAATAATCATGAATATACATTTATGCAGCAGCACGTACGCCTGTAATCAGATTTGGTTGTATGTTATTATAAATGATTTATGTGTATTTTGAACAGTCCTGATTGCGTAAGCCTGTAAACACGAAGCAAGCAGTAAATCTCAAAAACCACAATTAATTTCGGTTAATGAACTACTGCCCCAGTTTCGTTATCTTTAAACCACCTCGGTACTTTAAATCTCCGGTTATCTGGACAAAAAGCTGCATGTTCTAGAGATTTTTTGACCAACTGTGGCTCTGGACTACTCCATTTAGGCTGCGTACCAGATGGGGGTCGCATAATTTAAATTAACTCACCAGTTATGTTTCGGATGGAAGGACCAAACCAGGAGAAATGAAGAATTCACCAAAAGAAGGTTTGAGGTTTTAAAAAGTTAAAGAAAGCTTGATTTATTGCTTCAGGCAAAAATAGAAAAAGTTACAAAAAAGAAGAAGTCAGTTATCAATTAGTATAGCATCAAACACACTATTCGTCTCAGAGGAAGAAAGAGAAAAAAAGAGTTCCTTATTACTTTTTACAGTCTTTAGTGACTCTTGGAGACTCCCATTTTTCAGTGTCATATCATCATACACGTTATTGATAATGATAGTTGCTGGGCAGAACATGTCAGTCATACATCAGTTACTCCGCACTAATTCTAAGAAAACACATGTTGAAAGTTCACGTGAGTTTAACAAGCACTCTGGACACCTGTCAATCAAACCAACTGCATAACTTAACCACAAAGAGTTTCAGAAAGCGCATCTTGCTTAACACTTGCCACAATTAGGCTAGCATTTCTGACCACAAAACCCCTTAGTTCATAATCTGGTTTTTCTGCTCTCACTCTCTTTACCACAATTACGATGTAAAATTAGGTCTTTTGCATAGAATCTGACCTTTTCTCTAAGTTCAGCACAGACAGGTGTGAGTTCATCTTTAACCACACAACACACACAAATCAAACCTTTCACTGACTGTTCAGTACAAATAAGGATACAAAATACAGTTAAAATTATAAATCAGAATATAACAACTTAGATCTGCTAAAATAAAAGATTCTTCAAGCAAAAGAACTTGTAACATTACATTTTTTCTTTTCCATTTTGTTCATGATGTATGATTTATGATGGTCATCTTACATTTTAGAGCAAGATTTAAAGTCACACATTCAACTTCCATTTAATACGATCTGTACTACAAGCCCATCTTAACATTTTTTGCACCTTCCTTATATCCTATTCATTTTTCAGTATCCTGCTCCTTGCTCTCTGTTGTTGGTTAAATTTAATATAGTTAGAACAAACAACAGAAAAGCAGCTGGAGGTCCCATAGATGTTGACATCAATTCATCCAGCTAAAGTACAAGCAAGAAACTGTGTAATGTTGTGTTAAAATGTGTCCTGTTTTAGCCGAGCTGGCAGAGCTGAAAACAGTGCTGTCTTCAAACAGGTCGAAGATGAGTAATGGGTTGTTGAGAGGTGACCTGGTCTCTACCTCCCACAGACTCACAAATAACCTCCCAAATAACCGCAGCCCCCTTATTATTGAATAATGCATGAAGAGAAGAGTGTTGCATTACTGGGTATCCATTATGTATTCCTGAGAATTCCCACAGCATGGAGTGTACCCATCTCAAGATTTGTCTTGTATGTATTCAACATTGCTCTCCTTGATGTGCTCAGTCCCTCCTGTAAAGCTTAAGTACATTTTAAGAGAGAACTGGAAGTGAGTGAGGCAGAGCAGTGGTCAAAGAGATGGCATTGAATAAACACAAGTTGTTATGTAATATTCAGTGACCATAACTAACCTGAGCCAAGGGATCTTTAAGGACACGGTAATTATGTGTAGCACCTGACTTTAAGTAAGGTGAACGAAGTGATGGTTTTATTAAACTAAACCAAATGTCACAGTTTAATATACAGCTTTGCAAGTGTGGTTTTGTTTTCTTTCCCTTCCTCTATCGTGTCATCTTCGATGCCAGCACCCGTCCACTTGAACTGCCACAGGCGACAAAGTAATGACACCTGTCGAAGATAAATGATGGACTTTTGCTCGTTGTCAAGGCAACAGGTGCCCGTGTATGTGGCCCAGCTACAAACTGAAAAAAGCTGACTGTGTGTTGCTTTTTAGGCTGATTAGAAAACATCAGATCTGTGTCAGATGTGTGGGATGGGGGAACATAATCAGGTATGTTTAACTGCAGACTACAGTGCAGTTGTAGCCTTTTTGTGTCCTCTCCATGAGAATCAGATCCAGATCAATACCACTTCCATTTTCACAGTGTTAGCTGATAATAGGCTACATTGTATAACAAAATGGACAGTGGATGGATAGTAACTGTGTAGCTTGTGAAAAATCCAAACCATGATTGCTAATACAAATAGCTTTCTGCAGATTTCCTGGTTCTACACAATTTGATAACATATGTGAGCCATAAAAGACGAAAATGAAAGGAAATATGTGAGACAAATTGACATGGTCAGACTGAACATATGACTTGTAGAAAGTCTCCATTAAAGCAATCCCTGATAAAGTGAGGACTACCACCCAAGCCGACTGAGCCCAATTTGATTTCCACAGTCCTGATAACATCACTAGTGGACAATGAGGTGAATTGGCCAGTGCTCCCTAAAGCTATTTTACTTTGTGATTAACAATACAGTGGAAACCAGAAAAACAGCCAAGAGTCCAAAATATACAGCTTTCATCAATGACGCATTTGATGCTGATGAAAGCTGTGGGCATAGAGCCAAAACACACACACGCACACACGCACGCACGCACGCGCACACACACACACACACACACACACACACAGATGTACGCAGATATTCATCATTTTGTGAAGATGTGGCTATTTTCCCAGTTTTGCACAAATGCAAGCCTTTCACACCTTACTTATCTTTATTTCTCTGCTATTTGTAACCACAGAGCTGTCCCTTTGATTGATAGCTCCCTCTGTACTCGCTGAAGTCACAGAAAAAGAACTAATGGTACTTCAAGCAATGACAGAGCTAGTGGGCTCTTATTCAGATGTCTATCTTTGAGATGAGTTTAAATCTCATTGAACCACAGTTTCATCTTAATAAATACAGCCAACTCATCTTGTGCTTTAGTAGATTATTAATCATTATCATTATCATTTTTATCAGTGTTATATATAAAGTCAGTTTAGTGCAAAGTCCATTTGAAATGCTCCAGGTGGAAAAACAACGCCTGAAAGTTAGGCCTGTGCTTATAGCTCATCTTTTGTCTTGTACTCGTTGCAGGTATCTGGGGATCACACGGCCTCTCACCTACCCGGCTCGACAAAATGGGCAGCTGATGGCAAAGATGATCGTGGGAGTGTGGCTGGTGTCGGCATCCATTACCCTGCCACCTTTCTGTGGTTGGGCAAAAAACGTCCACACAGCCGGTGTGTGCCTCATTAGCCAAGACTTTGGCTACACCATCTATTCCACAGCAGTAGCCTTCTACATCCCCATGCTGGTAATGCTGGTCATGTACTACAAGATCTTCAGGGCAGCTCGCAAGAGTGGTGCCAAACACCGCTTCACCGACCTTTCGCGCCGTGAGCGCCTCGAAACAGTGGCTAATGAGGCGCTTCGTATGCAAGGCCTAAAACCGCCCGGTGTGGCGGAGGAGTGCGCTGCCTTGTCTCGCCTGTTGAACCGTGAGCGCAGAAACATCTCCATCTTCAAGAGGGAGCAGAAAGCAGCCACAACACTGGGAGTGATTGTGGGAGTGTTTGCTGTGTGCTGGCTGCCGTTCTTCATCCTGTCCACTGCCAGGCCCTTTATCTGTGGAGTTGAGTGTAGCTGTGTACCCATTTGGCTGGAGCGTACGCTGCTCTGGTTGGGTTATGCCAACTCGCTAATGAACCCCTTCATCTACGCCTTCTTCAACCGAGACCTACGCTCCACGTATCGTGACCTTCTTCGCTGTCGTTATCGTAACATCAACCGCCGATTGTCTGCTGTAGGTGTCCACGAGGCTCTCAAGGTGTAATTAGGATCATATATTGTTTCAGACTGACTCGAGGATCCTGTGAGCTTGTACACTTGGTGCTTAAAAGGGTGACATGTACACAGCAGGCCTGTAGATAAGACACAGACTGACAGAATGGGAGTCACTGTTGGTGGCTCACTGTCCCCTCTGCAAAGACACAGAGGAGCATGATCACTTCAGTGTGTGTGTGACTCAGTCATTCTATTTTGGGATGGAAAAATCATAGAGCGTACTTGATAGGCTATTCAAGTCGACACTGCTTTTGTGCATATGCCACAGTTCCATCCTGGCTCCGGATTTATGGCTGGATAATGTAGTGGCAAAGGAAATGACATACAAACACAATAAATCATCCTAGGGTTTTGAAAAGGAAACAAAAGGAAACAGAAAGGAAAATGATTTCTGTATATTACCAAATTTGATGTTTCATAAAGAAAAACATTTGTTCTGTGGTACAATTTCTCCTGAACATCCTTTTAATATGCATTTAAAGAAATTTAGATTAACTTCAAACTTAAGGCAAACACTTGAAGGTGTAATATGCCAGGATTAAGTATTGTTTGTATCTTTTAATTTCTATTCATTTCTTTTAATTTAGTCCTTTCACGCAATAGCTCACATAGTATCACAAATGTTCAAAAAATGTGGTGCCGTTTGATGCCAAGTGAATAGGGGTGGGTGGAAAATGGTGTTAAAATACAACATGGAGGGAACACTTTCCATTCATGAAATATCAGTGTTGTTATAAAAGAAATTGAAAGTAGCTTGTTAGTGTCTGCATGAAACATATTTGTCTAACATGGCACTGTATACATAACTCATAAAAGATTTTGATTTAGTGAATAGTGAATGACATTTGGCAGAAAAGTTTGGTGTTTCACCCAAAACAAATCTTTACTGTACACTTGAATTCAGTAGGAATTCACTATGAACCATGATACTGTGGACTTCACTCTTGATATTCTTTGACTGGTTTCATTCCACAGTTGGCTGATGACTTTTTAAAAAATAATTCTGTCACTGAAATAGGCGATGCAGCAATCTGAACGTGCTGAACACAGTACAACTTTATTGAAAACGAGTTGCCATGGTCTTGAGACTCTTTCGCCTTCACTGACAATATTTATCATTCCCCCTTGAAACAGGATGAGGTCATTTCCCTCCTGACAACAGTCCCATCTGAACTGTTCGGTGACTTGTATTAACTCATTTCAAATGTCGTTAGTTGAGCAGTGTGTGCTTTTTCTACCTCAATTTTGGAGAATTCTATACATTTCCTCTAAACAGATGTATCGCTGTCTTGCATCATTTTGTATTTAACTTCTATTTTTTATTGTGTCGAGTTGATCTGTCAACCAATGCTCTGTGATTACTCTGTTAGATTGCTTTGTCATTGCCTTCAGAATCAACCCGGAGACGTGGCAAAGCATTTCATCACTTTGTAAATAAAGAAACACTTGGTTAAAATGTCACTGGCCTAAATTGATGAACTGAAATTTCAGCAAAAATAACCAGTTATGTTTTTTCTTTTGATAGTGATTCACATTTTTCAATTTCTACAATTCCCTTTGCTTTCTAACGCAGACAACATTATCCTCATCAAATGTCTGAACACAGTTTGTAGGACAAAAGTCATCATCTTCACATTGAGAGTTCTATCATAAGGAATAAAGACACACCTTAAGGCCTGTTAGAAGCTACTAAGAAATCCATGGCATTTCTTGAGGAATTAGCATTAGGGCCATCCTGCTACTGCAAGGACTCAAGAGACGTGTCTGAGGATGGTGACCCCCAAAAAAAAAAAGACGACTTCATTCTCTGTCTGCTTGGAGCAAAATCTTTTATTCAGAGTGTGGGTGACAGCTGTCTGCTTGCTTTCATGACTGAACCTCTCCTGTAGAGGCAGAAGGAGGAGGCAGAGACTGACATGCACAATGTGTCGTGTCTTGTGGTCAGAAGGTGTTAGTCTGTGTAGTGGAAATACACCACGGGAGGTTGAAAAACGTCAAAAATGGGACTTATAAAAGGACAAAAGGTCTGGGGTTAGTGGGACTGCAGCAGCCAGAGATGAGTTCATCTATAACCAAGTTGCCTGCAAAAAGGTTGCATTTGTATGTTTCTGCAAATAACAAATATGGATGATTTTAACATTTGCAACCAAAAATCCATTTCATATCCACATTTTAGCAATTTGCCTGCAATGGGCAGACAAATAAAAAAGATCAATATTTATGTACTTTTTAAAATATATATTTGTTCATTTTTTCCATTTTTACAAAAAACAATATTATATAATAATATAGTTTAAAAAAAGAAGAGCACTTTAAGTTTAAATTATTCAGAAATACTGAATTGAGATGTAGATGTGTTTTTGTTGTTGATTTTTTAAAAATTTTTTTATTTGTTATTATTATGGTGTGAATGCTCGATGCTGTACACATTTAAGTTGATGTAAGCAGTGTATTAGTTGAAAAGGATAGGCAAGAAAATAAGCTTTTGCTTCTAGCCTATTCCTTTTTTGATTTTTATGTTTATTACGATTGATGTACTGAGTACAATGATTGATGTAAAACCAAAAATAAATTCATTCATTCATTCATTCATTCATTCAATATAAACATAAAACAGCCCCTCCCCCCTCCTGCACATCAATGAATTTACAGCAACACAGTCCTGACAACAGTAAATTAATATGCTACAAATTAGTAATCGTATATTGAATAAAAGGAAGAAAAGTGTATGTAATGCAGAAAACAACATGGTCAGTCACTCACATCAGTCACCTCACTGAATCTGGTCACACACTTTGCCTCTTTCATCATTCTAATACCTTAGTCTTTCCAGATGTAGTGTGTTTGCCCGTTCCCCCATCCAAAAGTCAAATGTGGGCACTGAGTTCTTCTTCCACACTCTCAGGGTAAACTTTTTAGCAATCACCATACCAAACAAAACAGAAACTTTCTCATATTTATTGGCTGATGGTAAAGCGCTAAAAGCCCCAGTGATGGCAATGAGTGGATCTGGATCCCAGTGCTTCCCATATTTATGTACTTTTGACAGTTGTTTTGTGATCTCTTCCTCCTTTATGATCAACAGTATGAACCAAAGAAAAAGTGACAAAAGGAAGCTGAAATCTTTAAATATGGACAGTCCTTAGGAGGAAGCACATGGGGATGGATCTGATGAATCAACAAAGTTTGCAGACTTAAACACAGGGGATAAGTGTTTGCATCTCATTGCAGCCCAAAAGCAAATGTGTTTATATTTGTTTCTTTTCCTCAGTCTTATTTTAGCCTCTTACTTTAGCCTCTTTCTGACCCTTTTCCCTTTTTTCTATTTTTTTTTTTTTTTTTTTTTTTGCTTTTTTGGTCTCTACCTTACAATTACTGTCTGTTTGAAGCAGCACATCATAACTTATTAGCACAACATAGCTTATATATTATATGTCAGCATATAGTGCTCATATATGCTATTTTGAACATGACAATGTGTTGAATAAGCAGGAATTTGACACCAGATACTGGAGTCAGCTATCTGTTTTCCTACAATTTTTTAGGTTTAGATATTAACCCTTCTTTGTTCAGGCATTGGAAAACATCTGGTGGTACACAAACCTAACCATAACAGTCCTTGAATTACTTGTGGATGTATCATCTGACAGATACTACATCATACAGTAGATGCAGTTCACATATATCTTGAAATGATAACATGAAAAGCATTTTGGAGTTATAAATGTTGGCATTATTTATATCTGTGGTTTGCAGAAATGTATATTTTTTCTTGGAAGTGGATTGCTTTACTAAAAGGTTTATGTCTTCAAGTAAGTGTGACAATAATGTTCTGGTAAAATTACCATAAATACCCTTAATGCTGGACCTTCATCATATTTCACTTTGTTAATACTTGTTTGTAAACTGAAGTGTAATTCTGGTGACCCATTATGAACAAGAAAAGCACTCGGAGAGCACAGACCTCCGCCAAAACAGATCTGCCCCCCCCCGATCACCACCAAAATTTAATCATTTGTTCCTTGTGCCAGTGTCAACATTTCCTGAAAATTTCATGAAAATCTGTCCATACCTTTTTGAGTTATCTTGCTAACAAACAAACAAACAGGCAAACACACAAAGCAAAGTGATCACAATACCTGGCGGAGGTAATTATCCTCTGTGGATTTTTTTTTTTTTTGTTTGCAAAAATCCATAAGAATATTAATGGTAGATATTACAGTTTGGGCTAAAGTAGTGGACCAAAAACACTGCTTTCCCTGAAGCCATGTTAGTGGCTAAAAAGATCCAAGTGCATTTGTGCAGGTCAGCTAACATATGCAACTGCAGCATCAGATGAATGGCTTTATAATTCAGTAGGAACCTTTTGTGGCTAAATATGGGTTGGTTTAAATCATTTAACAGCTGTACAGCAAGGTGTGGCCTGCATAGGTTGTTAAATCAAATATCTTTACAGTCTTACAGAGCTGTGATGTAATAACAAATACATATGTAACCAATCTTTAAATTCATCTGCTTATTTGGATTTATACATTGACAATTTTTGCATGTTACCGTCTGTCAAACGGCTTAGGGTGATCTTAATTAGAGCATAAAACCAATTTCTAATTATACTTCTCCTCTTCACCAGGAGTTTCTTTTGTGTGAAGACTGTTATATAATTCAGTGCTAATTCAACAATAAAAACCCAAACAAACCCATATCACAGTCTCAGGGACAAAATGTATTTAAAAGAGGCTTTGTGTCCTAACGTGTGGGCACGACAATATTAAAATATCTGGAACTCCCTGAAGTAAAATGCAGGAATGTGGCCTCGGTCAGCATGTTGACATTTTGTTTTTGCACATGAAATAGCAAGCAGCCCTAGTGGACCTTGTTCATCCTCCCTTAAGATGTCCAGTCTCCCAGCAGCCATGTCAACAGGCGTTACTCTCGGGGAATGAGCACCACTGTGCCTGAGAGAAGGCCGCTCTCTCAGTCAGTGTGGCTCTTTGCCTTTCGCCGCCTCCCAGTGTGTGCCATCACCGTACGAGAGGAGATAGGGAATATTAACGTGTGATGTACTATACTCATCAAACGAAAAAAAGATAGTAGTAGACTCTTTCACATATGCTGCCCACAGGCTCGACTGCCAGCTCTGACAGGCTGTGGAGGATGACGGGGGGGAACATACTCTCTCAAACTGCTATTTTTAATCTGCCCCAGTAATTAAGCAGAGAAGCTTTGATTAACCACGGGGAAAGAGATCTAAAGCACCACAGTTTTACTATCTTTCACTGTGCCCCCTACACCCCCATTTAGAAACACAGATCCTTAATTTAACGATACCTAAAGCAATATGACTGTTTTATCAGAAAAAGGATAAAGGTAAGAATATGCAACATCCGGAGCCTATGTGGGCGCATCATGCATGCTCTCACATGTATAATTTATACGAAAGCATTCATGTTTATATACGTACATGTATATGCATATATAAACATACAATATTTGGATTAGAGGTTTAGTATCTCAAATGTGTTTCATGTGATGCAATATGTGAGCAAAATATGCATTTAACATGATGTAAAGTCTGAAATTGTATAAACCCTGTATAAAATTCTTGTGCTTTAATAATGTTTTTTTGTTTGTCGTCAGAAAAGTGATGTGTTTATCATTTAGGAATAAATAATGGTTAAGCTCATGGACTCAAGAAATAATAAATATATATTATTTAATTCCACTACATTCTTTCTAAGAATATAAAGAAATTTATCTGTAGGTCTTTGAGTGAAGTAGTAAAGTACATAATAACTGGCAAGCAGGGCCAGATTAACACTTCATTGTACCCTGGGCAACAATATTCAAGGGCCCCATCATCACAACCCCAGGATCCCTATAATCTGACAAAATACAGAATAAGTTCCAGGAATATATGTAAATATACCCCATACTTCAATATCTAACTATCATCAAATGCATTTTGATGTACAAATGTGTAAATGCTCGTAGAACTACAAGTGCACCACTATAGCCTCTTGTCAAGGCCACTCACTTGCATATGATGATATGAAAACAAAACACATTAGCATCAGTATAATCTAAAATTGATCCACCACATTAGAAAGAGAGGGAAGTGTCCTCCATTTTCACAAAAAATAAATAAGAAACCATTTCCAAAGTATCCAGTATATATTTAAGAACACTTTTTGCCAACACAAATGTATTGAATCGTCAGAAAAAGCCCACAGACAAAACACAAACATAATCTGATAGACTCAGATATGAATTTTAACTCTTTCCCCGCCAGAGCATTTCCAGTGAGTTGGTAGCCAGCGCCAGCCTTTTTGGTCATTTTCACTCATCTTTGGAGGCTCACTGAAAATGTTGTGTTAGGAGTATGTGAACACTGAATACATCAAAAGAAAGAACAGAACTTCAACTTTTAAACACAAAAAACGATTTTATTCTATCTTCATTCGTTCGTGAGATATGAATATTTGAATATTGGTCATTTTCAGGAAAAAAATTAATTTAGAGCAAAAAACTGAGAAAATTGAATTTTTTCGAAGACATTGATTTTCAAGATAAAACTGATTTCCTATTTACTTTTTTGACTCTTTCTTCTTTACCAACAGTAACACTGTATTCAAAATCACAAAATAAAATAATTATAACAACAATAATAATAACAAACAGCTCTAAGATATCCCATCATTCCACAAAATGTTAGTGGAATCCACACCAAACTTTAGACCAAACATCTTCTAAAGCACCAGGTTCCTTCTAAACTTTACACTTTGACATACATCAGTTATAAGTAACAACATATTAGTTTAGTTTTTTGATATAAACACTTCAATATTCCTCATTTTCAAGAAAAAAAGAAACAAATTCACTAAATACTGCAGATTTCTGGCCTTTGCTTGGCTGCACCACATCCTCCTGTTGGACCACCTGCTGTGTTTGATCTGTAAATAATTATATGGACATGTAGCTGTTTAACTTTGGATGAATATATGTATTTATTTATTTATTTATTTCATACAAAAGCTAAATCCAACAGTGTCTTACCTCTGTCCCTGCTGACATTCTACAGCTGAATCTGTTCTGTGTCCTCAGTCTGAATCTGAACTCACTCTAACAGATGAACACTAGCTGTCCTTTGTCTTGTCCCACGTCTGGTTGTCTGTCTTCTCCTTGAATGTCCCCTAGAAATGTCTCTTTTCTCTTCCTCCTGTCTGTCATTTTCTCCGTGTCGCTCCATGCACCCCCCCCATCCCATCTCTGTGTCGGACCTGAGCCGCTCCGTGTTTCCCGTGTTCCGTCTCCCTCACCTTCTGTTTCTCCGTTTCTGTCTCTAAATGGTTCTTCTGTAGCTCCATCACATATTGAACTGTCAGACTCTGTCTCCATAATCATCTTTAAGGCTTTTGAAACTGCGCGCGGTTCCTGCACAGTCTGCACTTCCTCATTCAGTGACTGCCGCTGGATGCGTTGCCATGGGATACGGAGACTCCAGTGCGAGAACGTTTAACCCGGTCCTTCATTTTTCCGAAAAAACTGCTTAATTGTTTGTTTTTGGACTAAGGAAAGTATTTCACATGATCCGCAACACCTCCAACTATAGCATGAAAGTGAAAACACGGATTGACGGAAAATCTCGTCATTGGCGAAGAAAGAGTTAAACAGAAATCCACTTGTCACCTCAGAATTCAACAAGAGAGTTAAAGTAAGTGCAATGTAAACATCGTTTTGATTCGCGTACGTATGTCGCATAGTTATTGACGTCTCACATCCCGCTCAGTGCACGCACGTTGATTTGCGTCACAGCTGATTTGCTTTTTGGACTGACCAATGAGGAGAGGGTCTCAGCTCACGGTCACAGACAGCAGGAGCAGGGTTTCTGTGCAGTGCAATAGCTCCGGACAGCGGACAGTTTCATTTATAAGCAAAAGATAACCAGATATTTTCGTTATGCCCGAGCTACCCAGGGCCCTTCAGACATCGCGGGCCCCTGGGCAATTGCCCAGTTGCCCATATGGTTAATCCGGGCTTGCTGGCAAGAAAACAATAGAAATAAATCTAAAAGTATGATTTTTTCAAGGTTTTTATCATTCCATGGGTTCCAGATCTAGTCGAACTTAATTACTGTGCACAGAATAGATGATAACAGTGACTGCATACACCCAAAATAGGTATGTAAAACACTGACTGGTATTTTTAAATGTCTATTATCTATTTGAGCAATAGAAACAAACTAAATGCACTTTTGCCCATAAAGAAGGAATAAAATATTATTACCTTTTCTCATGAAATGATGATGATGTGACGATGTGATTTATTTTTGATAAATAAAGTGTAACTGGGACTCAGTATGTTATCATAGCACCTGGTCAAAGGTTCTTATTAATGTGTATAAAAAAGAATAAAAGGAGGAATGTGTCTAAAAACAAAATTATTCCAACTTCATGGGCAACAGTATACAAACCTTTCCATTTGTTATAAATAAATGACTCTTTAGAAATGTTATGAAGCGATAGGAAATGAAAAGTCCCCATGTAATGAGAAAAAAAAACACATTTTTTTTTAAAGATATACCAATGTTAATCTTTTCTTGTTACTGTGCATAAGAGGAAAAATGGTCAGGACACGTTTGTATCCTTTTTTAGCTTTTAGAAAAAAGCAAAAGCAGCAGCAGAAAACACTGACAGAATAATATATGCATCATACCCTTATATTACACTGCTCATGTGAGAAATAAGGTTTGATTTGTCACTGCAAAGCATTAGTGCCTAATTTGCATTTAACGCTCCTATTCCGTATGTACATTGGTCATACATTTATATTAGTGTATGTGATTAAATAGATGATTACATATATATTTGCATAATTTTGTATTGTAGTGTTTACATTTTACATAAAAGTGGTCCTTTTTCTCACTACAGCTACAAGGAATATCTCAGTTATGGTGTATCAAGGTCACCCTCTATTAATTTGGATGACAGAGTGATGAAAATCAGATCTGTAAGGTAGAGTAAGCACATGGGTACCCAGCAGTTATATTCTCAAATGTAATTGGACCATGCATGTAGCCTTGTCCCCCACTTTCCAATCAAATAGTAGCTATAAATACCCCAGTAAACATGTCAATTATGTGTTAATCCGATTTATGTGGTGTATCCTGAAATATCAACTTCCTCCCACGGCCACAACCGGCGGCCAATCACAGCACGAGAGTCTGCTCTTAGTGTATGCCACTTCCTGCAGGATGGGCCTGTAGCAAATTAAACATGCAGAAAAGTTATCTGCAAGTGTCAAAGTGACAGCCAAAATAGTTTCTTTCCCCTCATGTTTTTTCTGGAGGCTGCATCCTGTAATTAGTTTCTGTCATACTGCTGGAAGGTAAATGCACGCTTTTTAAGGATGCCAGCATCAAAGCAACTGTACATAAGGGCAACCGCCCCTGTACGCTTCAAAGTGAACACAGTAGATAATGCTCCGCTTACGTTTTTATTGATTCTCTTGCCATGCATGTTGTGTTTTACACTCACAGTGGAGTATCTGACTCATCGCTTGTATTTTCACACATGTTCATTGCACTGACTGCCAAGAATCAGAGCCCTCCTACACAGCATGTATGGGGTGAGTCTGTCTATTATTTTGCACTACATCTGTGATAGAGATCTATGTGTGTAAGGGTGAGTGTGTAGTGGAAAGCTATCAATGTTATGTAGTATTTCCACAGTCCTATTCCATATTACCAATGTCACAAATAACATATTTACCTTTACAATCTGTGCAACATGCAGTGTGATGACTTCTGTTTTTCTGCCTAGACAATGCAATTGTTTAGATTTAAAGAATTGACTCTTCCTAATTTGTAAATCTTTGTTAAACTCATAGTAATCCATGTTCTCCTGCATGTTCCTACAGTTTCCACCAGTTAAACTGAATGAGAGACAGTTTACAATCAAAAGACAGGTATGCCATATTACAACTCCATGAAGACTTGCAGAAATAAATGTTAGACAAAAGCTTTGACAAACCTTATAAGAGTTGGACACAATGGAGTCCCTCTAGTGCTGAGGGCACTAATGCGGCAGCACTGAGCAGGTTCATATTCCTACAGCTTTTACTTTGCCCCACAGAGTTTATACAAACCTCAAAGTGCAATAAAGATGCATTTTTTAGATATGGGACGTTTAACAGGCAGTCTGATGATGATGATGATGATGATGATAAAGAACCACATCTTATACATTAGTGCAGTGGTTCTCAACCTTTTTTGGCTCGTGACCCCATTTTAACATTACAAATTTCTGGTGACCCCTGACATTCAAAATGAACAAATTGTTGTTTTTTTTGCTAAAATTAATTTGTTTTTGATCATGTAATAGTTTGCTATACTATGTTGCAAATAAATGTTCATTTTAGACAGCATTTAGGTTATATAATGTATATCATTATGGACGAAGACAGAAAAGCCAGGTGTAGATTACTGCACAAAGTGAGAATTTTAATTTCCTTGGTCAGGATATGTACAGTCAGTCCAGCTTATATTTGCAAGGCTGCAAATTAATATTGAACAAACAAGAACTCAAACTATGAATTATGAAAGAGCTGCAGCATCTGAAACCGACCACAATGAACACTTGAAAGATAAACAGTACCACAGTGCTTCAGTTTCAGCTTCACAGTTTGTCACGTTTTTTATGGATTGGGATTGTCTCTCTCAACCCACCATATATTTTTACCTCTGCCAAGGAGGTTATGTTTTTGTTGCCGTTGGTTTGTCTGTCTGTCTGTCTGTTTGTGTGCAAGATAACTCAAAAAGTTATGGACGGATTTGGATGAAAAGTTCAGGAAATGCCTTGGCAGAGGTCTGCGCTGTCTTTTCTAGAAAAGCACTCGTAGAGCGCAGATCTCCGCCAAGGCAGATCAGTGGCCCCCCCACCCCCCCGTCCCCAATCACCACCAAAATTTAATCATTTGTTCCTGGTGCCAGTATCAATGTTTCCTGAAATTTTCATCCAAATCCAGGGCACTGATCTGCCTTGGCGGAGGTCTGCGCTCTCCGAGTGCTTCTAGTTATTAGAAAGTTTTTATTTTTATTTTTATCAATTACTAGAAATTTCAGGCTACCCCATTTGAATTCCAGGCGACCCCACATGGGGTCCCAACCCCAAGGTTGAAAAACACTGTGTTAGTGGATATAAGCACACATTAATTCATACCTGTTTTGCCAATTTCTGAAAATTTTGTTACATTTGCAGTATATTTGATGAAAACTTATATCATGTCAGCTCTATTTGCAGGATCCGTCTTATTCATTCCAATGGGAGAAGTGAATATGCACAGAAATTAAGACAAATTCTTCTACTCTTTAGCCACCCAAGTAAATACTGAGTGCATTTTTGCACATTAATGCACTGACCCTTTCAAAAACTCATCTCTATCTCACAACAGACTCAATGCCAGTCACCAGTAAAATACATGTTGTTACTGTATGATTTTATCTAACTTAATCTTTCATTCATCTGACATTCTCAACTCTTCTATGCTTGCCCACTCAGGAGACAGAATGTGTACTGTTCCATACCAGTGGCTGTTATCTTTGTTACAGAGGATCTTTGATTTAGTTTAACATCAACTATAAAAGCACTCTTGCTTCTTTAACACCATGCTTCAATCAGAAAACACCTTTTGAAGCTTATTTCCACACAGATCAATAGTAATTTTTTCTTCTGTTAAATTTCCACAAACAAAAACTCTCAGTTGATGTAACACTCAAATGACTGAAATCAATGGTCTTTTTTTTGATCAGGTACATATTACTTAATATACCTTAAATATAGTGGGTTTTATTTCACTATACCTCGCTGACATGCTGTGAAATCCAGCAAATGGCTCCTACATGAAGCTAAACTAAAAGTGTAACGTCTTATCTGAAGCTGTTGTCAACCACAAACTGCAGTATGTAAGATAACAAGTAAAAACATGATGTACAGTATCCATATTATTTTTACATGGCTAACACAAGTCGCTGACGCCGTTAAAATCTCTTGTTATCTTCACAGTTACCTTGCTAGAAGATGTAAACAACTGCTCTGTGAGAGTCAGGATAATCGACTGCCCGCTAGACCTTTTAGACTCGGTACACTGCTGATGAAATGACAGTAAATGCCTCAAATTGTTAGAACATTGTTTAGTGAATAAATGTCTGCTCAACCCTGGTACAAAAACATTTATCACAATGAGGGACATTTAATAACAGGAATTTCATGCAAGAGATAGCAAAAGTTTAGTATAACTATTAGCATAATGTTATATATTAACACAACTTTACACCTTCTGTATTTGCACCTGAACTCAAATCTGTCTTTGTGTAATGTTTTACTAATCACAGAAACAGTTTTATGATGTGAAATGTAATTTAAGTACGTAAAGTAATAATAGTATGCAAATAGTATGTAAATGAATAATTATAATTCCTTGATCAATAGAATTTAATCAGTGTTTTTGCCACTTCCATTTAATTTGCCCCTTGGTTAATGTGATTCCTCCTGAATTTTCCCTGATGTGTTAGGACTTCTCAACAAACAGCTCTTTACATTTCCCCAGTTAATTTATGTAAACAGAGCACAGTAGACTGTGTACTGCTCCACATTATATAAACACTTTTATCATATAGTACCAGGGCACTCAGCAGCCTGGATAGTTTACATGGCTGAACTTGAATGCAGCTTAGGTTCTGTGCTCCAGACTACCGCTAGTGAAAATCATTAATTGGGTTTTGTATTAGCATTTGAAATATTCAGAATCAGTGCAAGTTGCCGTGTGTTTGTATAGAGCCAGTCTGAGACTCAAGGGAAGTTTGGGTGAGGTGGGAACGAAATTGCACAGCTTGCCCATGTCAGTTTGTTAAGACTCCGGCTGTGCAGCAGGGTGCCAAGTGAGGACTGACAGCAGTTGGTCTGTGAATAAAGACTGAAGTACATTCAGGTGTTCCCATGCTGTCTAGGCCAGTTACAGCTCCAGTCAATCTACTCCTTCCTCTTGTCACTGCACATTGTTGCTGATCAGTGGGGCTGAGCTTCTGCACAGCTCCCCCCACCCCGACACCTTGTCTTGACTGCTCTCAGATCTCCAGAGCTCTATTTGCTCACTCAGAGTCCACTGCCCCACGGTCAGTCGCATTTGCTGTCAGTGATGACAAGGAGCGAGAGTTAGACAAGGTGAAAAGGCTCCTTCTACAGTTCTCTAGATATTGGTTTGACAGAAAAATTGAAGTTTTTATCCTCACTGGTCTGGTTTGTATAGAAAATCGGTTATTTAACCTGAGCAATGACAGACAACTTGTCATTGAGTGTGTTTTGATAAGTGCTAAGGTAAATGGAAAGTAAATATTATACTGATAAGAAAAAAAAACAAAAATTTCAGCTCATCTCAACTAAACAAATTATTTACTAAATTACAAATTTCACATAAACATGCAGCCCAACATGCTTCACATAACAAAATAGACAAAAACAATTAGAATTCAGCAAGATTAAATGTTATGATAAACAATACAACCACAGAAAACTCCGCACACTCAAGTAGAAGTAGAGACGGTGGTAAAAGTATAAGTTATTTTAGGTAAAACTATAAAGTACAAGATCTGAAATGTGCTCAAATAGTTAAAGTACAATGTATTTCTAAAATGCTACCGGCTGTTTCTGTGCAAAATAACTGAACCTCACACCATCCACACCAATATTAGTTCTCCCTTTCCCAAACATTTTATTAAATAGACAACACCTGTTCTCTATGGTCTGTTTTACTGTGATATCTTTAACTGTGCTCCATCTGTCATTATATACAGTACACTGTTCTGTGTACCAAAGGATCATCCCTTTGTCCCAGAGTCTCCATGTTGTGAACAAAATGACACAAAAAAAAATATTGATCATCTCTATTATCGTTATCAGTATAACATCACAATTAAGGTAACAGGCCTATTTTTTTCTTTAAATCATCACCTTCCTAAAATACTTGCATAAGTAAGTTTTACAGATTCTTCAACACAAAAAACTCACATAGATAATTATCTCATGGAGTAGAATCACATGATCTGTTCAACTGAGAATGTAAGTGATTTTACCAGAGGTGGCCAGCATGATAAAGAAATTATGTCATTTTTGTTAAAAATATGACTTAGGCAATTATTTTTGGAAGGGGATGAAATGTAAATGTTAGAAGGACAGATATTTATGTTAAGATGTGGGGAGTAAAGGCAAAATGTCTGATACCTGAAAATTTACTCATGTACAGTAACAAAGAATTGTATGTCACACCTCTGAAAATAGATACAATGAAATAAATATTAATAATAATATTTTATTTTCATTTAAATATAAAATATATCAATAAAAATCACATGGGATAAAATGAAACAGTGGTTAAAATTCAGGACTAGAACACTGCTCCAAATTAAAAGGCACATCTTGTACTTACTATTTTACGCAGTCTGTATATAATGTGCTTAAAATCACTGCTTGCTGGTCATAGATGTCATGTCCTGTGTGTTTCCTTCCTATATTGATTGCCTTTACACTGCATAGTCCCTCTGATTGCGCATGACACACTGTCTGTGTGATACATGTATTGCATGTTTGACCTTTGCGTAGGTAGTGCTTTGAAGAGGATGAACACAACTCATGCAGTCTAAATGACCTTCAAGAAAAAAGCTTCAAAGGTTGGATCCTGCTTCCATCCTGAGATTTCAATGCTCACTGACACAAAACGCCGATTCTCCTGGATTCAGCCTTTCGTGTGACATCTTGCACAAATCAGCCGGTCTCAAAATTATCGATTCAAAAGTATGGAGGAGAGGATCGAAATTACTCAACACCGGTGTACAGGACATATAAAACGTCAAATTAAAAGCTGATTCCAACCTGTCTTCTTGTCACACAAGTTTGCAGCAAAGTTTGTTTTTTTTTTTCTGTATAGTGCATTCATAGTCACATCTAAAAATAACTGACCGCCTCTTCATTTAAGTGCATCACACAACCTGCAAGGTGACAGAGGTTTTTTGCACAGAAGGCCTAGTCTTTCTCAAAATCAATAGCGCTGTAGCCTATTATTAGCAATACACACTGACTCACTTTTTCATTGTGAAGACTCTTCTCTGCAGGTTTAGTGATCATAAACCCTTACAGCGAGTCTGCAGCCTACATTTCATATAATACATCTGCACATAATGTCAAGTTAAGTTCTATAGTGAACATACATTGAGAAAGATATTACATTAATGAAAATAAAAGATATGAAATGCGTTCAATAGATACAAACCCTTCACGCAGACTAAAAACTCAACACACTGTTTGGCTCATTCTTATGCAAGATGCACCAAAACGTAATTACTTCTACATATTTTCTCCGTCAATGTAAATGTTAAGTGTCATAAACATCGATAGTCTTTTGTGAGCTCTGCTGGTCACCCACACAATGTTCATGAAAGTAACATTTGTCCTGAAATCAATAACCTTCTCAGCACTAACTACCACCAGTCTTATAGGAGAAAATGAAAAGAATAGGTATATAAAAGAGATTAGTGTAATGCTGATAAGGCTGTGTGTGCAGACGTGGTCATAGAACTGATTCAAAACCACATTATTTCCTGACATTTTAAGGGTTAGTTTATAGTTAACATAGCACAAGACGATTCTACAATTATTTATTAACCCATAAATACCCAGTACTACTTTTTGTGGCAGTTCCCAAATGATTTTTTCTCTCTATTTCACCTTTCTTAAGTGATTTATCATCACTTATTACAATATTCTCCTCTGTATTTTCACTTCTTAAAACACATTTTTATAGACTTGCCTTTATGTGATGTTGTCTCTTTTTAATGTTTGAATATTTAATTTTACCCTGTTTGGGTGATTCATTTATACTGACATGCCTGGTGTTGTTTCATTCCATTCCTTCATTTTTACAATGATTTGACAACATCATGTTATATAATCTCTGCCCTCTCTACTTTGATACATTTAAATTTATTCGGAGTGTCATGTTTTTCTAGTTTGGTGTTTATATCTCTTTTCTTGTGTTGTGTTGTTTTCTATGTTTTCGTGTCTTTGCTTGCATCTTGTTTATTTCAGTTGTATCCTGTTGTTGTGTCCTTCTGCTTTGTCTGTCAAACCACTTAGTAAACTCAGTTTTTAAAGGTGCTATGTAAATAAAAGTTATTATTATTATTATTATTATTATTATTATTATTGTTGTTGTTATTATTATTTTGAATTTTTTTTCTTGTGATAATCAAGTATTTCCCTATATTTAATTTACTAATTGTATAGATATTCATAAAAATTCAGATTAAAGCTGAGTTATAATATCAGAAACAAAGAAAACTGAAGAAAATGTGACTTTTTCAGTAAAATCTATCATTAACTGGACATAAACCAAGTATCTCCACATCCACTGTCATTTATTAAACTCCATGGGTTGTACTGGTGAATCAATGTTATAGAAGATGATGGTGTTTCCACGATCACTACAGAGCCTCTGAACGTCCAAATGGGTCATATCTAATGACCATGAAAAGATGACAAACTGTATTTTACAACAATTATTTACATGTATTGATAGGATTAGTGGATCAATAGTTATTGAACATTTTAGGTCAGTAGAAGGTTTTGGTCACCAGTGGATGTTTGGGTCTTTATGGGTTAATGTTTAATGCAAAACAAAAAGCCCTGACCATTAATCCCTGTCACATCTTCCTTTTTAATTAAGGCTTATTACCAGGCATATAAAATGTAATGTAACACAGCTCCCAAATCTACATATGCAGAATAAGAAATTTAATGACAAATAACGAATAAGTTATTACATGAATCTTTCCAAAATACATCTAATCTTATATTCTGAATAAATGAGCACAGATTTCTGAAATAAAACTGTGGTCAACATTTCTTACAACGGTAAATAAACAGTGCCCTTTCACCAACATGTGTCTTTCTAGGACTCTATAAATCCTACTTGACACTCATGCTTATGTAATTTGGCTCTGTGAGTTATCTGCACTGGCTATAAAACCCTAAGCATCAGCAGGCAACAGGATATCCTGCTGAGAAATATGGCAGAACTATAAGTACCAGAAGTTAGCACAATATAGTCACAAAGCTACATGAAAATAAACGCCCACAATTTCTGAGTTCTGCATTGAAACACAAAGTGCATGAGACGTACTGACATACTGTGAAGGAATGATGTATGTTCAGAGTTTGTTCTCCAGAGTAAAAGGTGGTAGATTGAAATTCATGAGATAGATTCATATTGTTTCTGGACATGGCACACAGAGGCCAAAAAAACTATTTTTTTTTCTCAAAGATTTACCCAAGCTCCTGTATTTATGTAAAGTTTGTGTTGGGCCATGTGGTGGATGTTTACATTAGCTGCCTGTATTTAGAAGTGTTGTCTAACGGGGAAAGGAACATTCTTGCTAAAATCATCAGATGACATTACAACTTTTGTGATCTCCCAAGATGAGAGGCATGTCAGATTAAAATGTGTCAGAGAAAAAAATGAACTGTAAAACCTTTTGTCTGGGATGAGTCACATGGGAGTCTGTTTTATGTGTGTGTGTGGTATGCATTGAGTGACATAAGGCATCAGACATAAGGTTTATGTCTGATGTTAATATAGTTGTCCAATATTTACAGCTTTTGTGTCTGTGCTGAGTAACGCTGGATCGATACAAGGCTAACAAGTAGGTCAACAACTTTTGCAAGAGCTAAAAGTTCTAGTTAAACAATGTGTATTATTTCTTTTGTACTTATTGCGTGAGTCTACCATGAAGTACTGAAACTAATGCATATATTGAGAGTTATTACAGTGACCATTTAAAATAAGTATTTAGGGATAACTTGCTCAATTTTGTTTGATATGCCTTTAACTATCAGTGTTTTTTTTTTTGTTTTATTATACTTCTGTTTCACTAGAAGAGTGACTGTGACAGTTATTTATGTGCTATATATAGGTTCCACATGTATTACCTCTATGTATTAGATTTATGAACTATTGTGGGTATTGCATTTTTATACTATGATTTGGAACTGACTTTATGTAGTGCATTTATGTACTGACTTTGAGCCGGATCTACTAAGATCCCAATTTGCATGTAGTAATTTGCTTGCGTGATCTAGAATTTTGCGTGTGGGGTGTGATCACGGTTTGCGGGTGATTTACCAAGATTGCTTGCGCTAATTACAACAGGTGCAAAGTCTTGGAGACTGCCCTATTTAAATAAGGATTTGTGTGCACTACTGGAGAAAATACGCTGTACAAACTGCTCTGGGATACACCAGCACTAATGGGAACAGTGCGCTGAATGATCCAGACGATCGGAAATGTAACGTTGGAGGAGTTTATCATAGAAGGTACGGCATGACTCATTCATGCATTCATGTATTTTTTATTTTAAAGAAGGGGTATGTGTGTGTGTGTGTGTGTGTGCAGTGTGTGTGTGTGTGTGCGTGCAGTGTGTGCGGGGGGGGGGGGGGGGGGGGGGGGGGTGTAGTTGGATTGGATGACTGTCATGCGCACATAATTTTGTCACACTGTAGCCTAATGTCGGTGCATATTTTTAATCATGATCATCAGGAGCCGTAAAGTGTGTGCGTGTGTGTGTGGGGGTGCATATGTCTCAATTATTTTTTTTCTTCCGTCACTCCAAAAATGTTCACACGAGGCTGAAAAATACATTCTCTGCATCTCGTTTCATCATTTCTTTTTCTCCTAACCGCAGCCATGTGTGCACAGTTACCCATCCTAACCGTCTGCACTTCCTTTTGAGACGTATTAAATATAGATGCAGTTTCTATCAGCAAAATTGCTTTCGGGTTTGATAAATAACTTTGCGTGTGCTAAATTAATATATTTACCTTTTCTCCTCCCACCACACTCACAACTGTATGTAAACGCCCCAAATTGCATATTCATTGTGCCATATGTACTAACTGGATTAGATGTGCTATTTTGCACCTTTGAAAGACGCAACCCTTATTGTGTACTGTTAGTAAATCAGTTTGTACATTTTTTTGTGTGTGCATTGAGTTTGCACACGTTTTAACACACGCAAACCTTTGATAGATCCAGCCCTTTGTGCACTGTATGTTCCTAAATGTATTATTTGTTGTCTGAAAGCCTAGTGGAGACAAAAAGAAACCTTTTGTTAAACTTAACCTAAACAATAACGCCAAATTAATTTAACATTACTGTCACAGCAGAGAATGTTTGAGAAATAGTAGATCTGAACTGAATCTTTCTAAAGTGAGTTGTTTGTGACTGGGCCTCCATCTTGTTGACTTTTTGGAGTCAGAAGTGAACATATGTTGACAAAACGGGTGAAACTACAGGAGCTCGAGGGGTCGGAGGTGAGTTATCGCTAAACACTAGCTCACTGACTCAGTCACATTGTAAATGTCATCAAGTAAGGCATAAGAAAGTCAGTTTACAGTCTTATTAGTGGAACCTGTTAACCACAACTACAGTGGAGCTGTCTGTCAATGTTTTATTAAGCAAATCGAAACTCTGAAGGTGTTGCTCAGTGGTGTAAAAATGTAAACTCAGACCACTAGATCAGTTATTATAGGTTCTAAATAAAATGGATGAGATTGGATTGAATCCTAGAAAAAAAATACTTATTTTCAAACAGAAGTTACACTGACACATTGAAAGAGTCTACAGTGAGCATTACTATTTCCACTGAAAACCAACCCAACACTTTTATATAGAAATCAGTCTAACTTTATGTTTTAATTAAGCTTTATTTAACCAGGAAATATTCATGACTAGAAAGGTAGCAGTTATAGCCATGCATACATATATGTAAGCAAACATCATAAGGGTCACCACCCTGAACCTGAAAATATCAAAATCACTGATGAGGTTGTTGAAACTGTAGAGTCTTATAAGTATTTGGCCTCCATAATTGATGATAAAAAGTCGTTCCACAATAACGCTGACATGTTAGTCGAGAGAAGTCAGCAGTGTCTGTGTAGTCAGAGGAAGCTAGCTAAATTGCAGGTGGACAAACCTCTAATGACTTTTTTTTTTTTTAAGATCTTTAACCAATGTTGCTGTATGCCAGGCTGAAAAAATGAAAAAAAATAAGTAATCAAATTTTTATGTAGTACATTGAAAAAAACAAAACAAAACAAAACAAAACATTTGATGTTTTTTGCATCAAAAAGTAGTATTTGTTTACATTACATACATGGCATTTAAAGGGTTAAAAAACAACAGCTACAATTGTTGAGTATTTGGTATTTTTGTTTACACTTAAGTTGATGAAATACAAACAACAAACTGAAGTTTGTTTTTTTTTTACATTATTCTGTGACTGTGCCTATTATGCACACTTGGTGGTTAGGAAGCGCCTCTCTGAGTGGGATACAGGAGGGTTAATTGAGTCCACTGTCATTTGCTGGTTTGCATCCCTCAATGTGAACAAAAAAAACCCTCAATGACCAGGATAACAAAAGTCAGCAGTAAAATCATTGGTACTTAGAAAAAATCTCTTTCAGAACTGTACAATAACCAGGTGTCAACGAAGGCAAAATCCATTATGTCCGACAGTGCTCCTCTGCACTCTGAATGTAAGTTCCTGCCCTCTGGTACCTGCCTCAGACAACCATTAGCCAAAACAAATAGATGCTAATTCTCCTTCACACCCTCAGCCATCTCTGTGCTCAACTCTGTACACCACATGTGGCATTATCATTCATTTGCATTTTATTTCAGTAGGTGTTTTTATTGCATCACCAGTTTTTATGTGACTGTTGTCTGTTATTGTCATTCGCTGTTGTTTTGATTGCTACTGGCAGAAACAATTGCAGGGTCCCAAATTCACTCAAGTTTAATAAGACTGATTTATGTTTTTGTGAGTTACAGTTGTGAGTTATTACCTTGGCAGGATCATGTAATAGGATACTAAAAGAGGAGGTGACGGTATTATTATTATTATTATTATTATTATTATTATTATTATTATTATTATTATTATTGTTATTATTAACCCATAAAGACCGAAACAGCCACTGGCAAACACAATTAACTGATATAAACTGCTTAATATCTGTTGATCCATTAATCCTATCAATTCATGTAAATAATTGGTGTAAATGCAGTTTGTCATCTTTTCATGGTCATCCGATATGACCCATTTGGATGTTAAGAGACTCCGTAGTTACCGTGGAAACACTGTCATCTTCTACAACACTGATTCACCAGTAAAACCCATGGTGGTTCGATCAGTGACATTGGATGGACACAGTGGGTTTGTGTTCAGTTTATGTTCAGTTAATGATAGATTTGAACTGATTATGTCACTTTTGTTTTCTCTGCTTTTGATGTAATAACCTTGATTTACTCTGAGTTTGTAATGAACATCTACATGATCAGTGAATTAAATATAGGAAAATAACTGTTTTCACTAAAAAAAAAAAACTGTAATCAAAGTAGATAATATTATAATAAATTGTGATAATTCACTTAAGAAAGGTTAATACAGAGACTGCCACAAAAGTACCACTGGGTCTTTATGGGTTAAAAGCAGCAGTTATACTGTTTATAAAACTATTTTAGAATCAGTACTCCCATGTTTAATTTCTGTTAATCATACAATTTAAATCTCCTCAAAAGCTTACGAGAACAAATGTGGTTTCAGTCTATTGATAAAAAAACAGACAGTATTGTAGGGTTCATGTGGTAGAAAAATTAAGAGAGCTGGAACATAATGGCCAAAGAAATCACAAGTCGATTTGGATAAACACATACGTATAAACACAAATCCTCCCCATCAGTTAAAAGTTTCTAAAACCTATTTGTATATAAAGCAACATTGTGAGCGTTAATTTTGCCAGATATTAGTGTAAACCTCAGAGATATTCAGTGAGCAGGCAGTCTATTGCATTTTTTCTTTTCTTCTGTGATGAGGACGGTGAGCGTACAAATTTTGCTTAGTTCCATTCATTTGAAATGCACCAAACAAACAGCAAACAAACCCTCTTAATGAATCATGTACTCCATCTGGGCAGAAGCCTGGTGTTCTATTCATTCACTGATATTATGTTTCATTTCAGTTTTTCCAAACCTGCTGTACTGGGAAGTCATAAGCGAGCAGTGGACTGTGTGCTCTGCAGCTAGGATTTATTTAACTTAGCGTCGCCTCCATTTGTGACCCCATCTGCATGTAAGAGGAGAGGACAGGGGGGCAGATCTGGTAGTTGAGATTCTTTCTGCTGTAGCTCTGCTTGTATTACTCACCCTCCAAAGGACAGCTAGGCGCTGCTTGAATGGGTCAGTCGACTCGTGCATAATACATATTTGATAAACAACACTGCTCTAAAATCTAAAATCCGCTAATATGCATGTTGTTGTGTGGGAGGAATTAAAAACAAACACCATGGATACCACCATCCATCTCTTATTTGATGTCATAAATCCATCACTTTTCAGTCTGTGTGATTTCTTTGATTCCTCAGATGATATGGTGGGGACCATAATCTTGCTATACATAATGCTATATAGTAATACAAGAAATAGAAAGTTGCATATGAGTGACAGTAACTCAACATGCTTTGGTTAATCAATTCATTCAAACCTTATAGAAATCTTGAAGGCCTGCTCGGGGTATGCTCTCATTTTCTGTATCGGGACAACAATTAAAGCAGAAAATATACACATGAAATGGCTAATCAACATCAAACAGACAGTTACACTCACGAGTGGAGCTTTTTCTTATCATAAATTGTCTTAAGGGCTCAACTGCACTTTAAAGCATGTTGTAATATGTTTCGAGTTTACGTAGCACAAAAATCATATGCAGTTTTCTCAAATAGAGTGTTTGTATGTAGAACTTTGAACATTAGCATTTGAACATGTCAAGAAAGGAAAGGAAAGGAATACAAAATATGAAATGCAAAATATTTAAATAGTATCGGATAGTAAAAAAAAAAAGCAAAATAGCACCCACACACACACACACACACACACACACACACACACACCCCTCTGCCATTCAGTCAGGTCACACATTCACACACATACCTAGTTCGGTGCAGAGGACAGTGAGAGGTAAGTACAGTACTTATTGCGCAATGTTGATTTTTCCATTATTGCACATTGGGGTTTTTCATTATTACACATTGTTGAGTACGATTATTGCACATTGGTGGTTTTCATTGTTGCACATTGTTGATTTTTCATTATTACACATTGTTGATTTTCATTATTACACATTGTTGATTTTTTCATTATTGCACATTGGTGGTTTTTCATTATTGGACATTGTTGAGTACGATTACTGCACATTGGTGGTTTTTCATTGTTGCACATTGTTGATTTTCATTATTGCACATTATTGAGTATGATTATTGCACATTGGTGGTTTTTCATTGTTGCACATTGGTGTTTTTTCATTGTTGCACATTGTTGAGTATGATTATTGCACATTGCTGGTTTTCATTGTTGCAAATTGCTGGTTTTTCATTGTTGTACATTGGTGGTTTTTCATTATTGCACATTGCTGATTATGGTTATTGCACATTGGTGGTTTTTCATTGTTGCACATTGGTGATTTTTCATTGTTGCACATTGCTGATTATGATTATTGCACATTGGTGGTTTTTCATGATTGTTGATTTTTTCATTATTGCACATTGTTGATTATTACATGTGGTTGGTTATTGCAGAGTTTAGTACAATGACTGAAGGCAACAAGCTAACCAAAAAAGAAAAAAAAAAAGTCACACAATGTACAACTACCTCACTGTGGCTCCACAACAACCCTTGGTATTGTCAAGGAACTAACTGTAATCACATCATGTTTGAGTTGCAGCCTCTTCATACCTGGTCTCTATTTAGAAATATCTAAATGAAATGCTCATGACTAACACCACCCACCCAGACTTGATGGCAAAATTCAACATGTGAGTGGAGGACGTTCATTCTGAGTGACAAACTGCAACTAATCATTATTTGTGGATCTATGGTTTACCCAGAAAAATTCTGCACCACTCACACAATGAATCCCAAACTCTGAATTCTACATTGAGATAAATACAGGATCAATAACAAGTTCTTGAATCTGGGGTCCAGGGAAAATTCCTGCTGTCGTGTTGGCATCACTTCAACCTTCCTCTTGTGTTAGGTTGTAGGTTTTAAATGCACACATGAACCACATAAAATTTGTGTATTGCTTCAAGGCTTTTTGACTTTGTCAAGAACCTCTATTTCAACAAAATAATAGAAAAACTAAACTCATATCAAACTTCATTAAGGTCAGATTCTCAATTTCGGGTTCTAGTAATGTTTTCAACAAAACCTGGCAGCCTTCATAGAGTATTTAGATAGAATTACTATTCACCCAGAGAGTGATTAGATGCCCCCCCCCCCATCCTGTAGTTTGTTTTAATTACCTATTTTAATCTCATTAATTTTATTGTAAATCCAGCTGTGAGGTTTTTAAAAATATATATATTTCATTGTGTTTTCTTTTCTTTTGTTTTTTCTCTTAATAGTGGGTGGGAAGGGATAATGGTTAATTATGGTTCATTCATAGAAGCCGTTCTGGCTTAGATTAAACTGTTGTTCTCAATATACATTGCATTAGACAATTTCCTATTACCTTTCAACTAGAACATCTGGAAACATTGTTCATGTCAGATATTGCTGTGTGTGTATGAAAAATCCAATAAAAAGATTTACATAAAAAAAAAAAAAAAAAAAAAAAAAAAAATAATAATAATAATAATCATTAAATTATGAAATGCTCCTGTTGAAATCATGACCTTTGTGTTGTTGGGGTTGGTTTCAACCCAGTTATAAAAATCAGATTATAAAGCAGTAATTAGAGCCAAAACTGAAATCCTAAGTGCACTGTCAGCTAACACACTGACAGCCAGCTCCTCTAACAGTCATGTGAGCTTTTGGGGATTCTCATTTAGCTTTGTTATCCAGTATACCTACACAAAAACAACCAAGCAAAGATGGCATGTCCACACATGTGAGGTCAATTCAGTTTAGAGCTGGTGACTTCCAGAGTGCACATCGAGGGGTATAGTGACCAAAAAAGGCCCAGAGGCTCACACCGAAAATATTAAAACCAGTATTTTCATGGATAAGGAAGTCTAACAAGGTGACCAAGAGATGAGAAACAAATTGGATGATAGATAATTGTTTTTAGTGTATTTTACAGCTGATTTAAGACATGGGTCAAAACTCAACAAAAGAGATGGTGATAGAAAGCAAACACAAGAGGAAGGTCAAACTGCACCATTTTTTCTCCCAGTCGTAAAATCATTGTTGACCAGTGTTATGAGGCCAGTTTAATAAGGATGTGATGAACTGAATGATGACATGTTGCCTCAAAGGGCTTGTGCCAACATAATACTCTGCCTGCCATACCTGTTCACACCCTCCGCTTCTTCTTCCCTTTCTCATCTTTTATTCCTCTTCAAACTAGGTAAAAAAAAAAAAAGAGGACAAAGACACTGAATCTGTGGTTTTCATAGTGAAGGCAGAGGTGTCTCCTTGATAATGTAACCATAATCCATCACAAACATGACGCTTTCCTCTGAAAAAAAGGAAACTTAGCTCTATTTATGCATAAATATCATGTTCCTTGCAAATAAGGAAGACTGTCGAACATGATTATTTTTGTCATACGAAGTTAAAAAAGAAAATAAATCTCCAAATGAAGTATCAAACATGTATGTATAGGTTCAAATAAATGCCACCCACATTTAAAGTGAAGAGCTGTACAAGGGTATAGGTAAAAATACAAAATATAATGAAAACAAATAAAAATATATGGGTACTTGTATGAAACTGGCAACTAAAAACAGGACACGGGGCTAAAAATTCCAACAGGATGTAGACTAATGTTATGAAGCAAGTTTGGAAGCACTTTGGGTCTATTTTAAAAATAATCATTTACTGAGATAAAAGAGAAACTATTTTTCAGATAAAACACATTTTTATATTATTTTTATATTCATTTTACACAAAAATCCGCATGTAACATGGCTACAATTTTTTTGAATATCTTTTTATTCTCTCACAGGTACATTTTGGGAATCATACTAATTATGCAAGGCAGAGTTTCACAAAAATGACCACTGTTGCAAAATCCCTCGTGATTTATATGTGCTTAAATGGGCAGGTTCTGCATGTAACGCAAGTGGACATGATGGCTTACACATGAAACCTGGAATGAGGCTGCTGATTCATGAAAATCCTGCATGTCTGGATTAGAAAAACCACTAGGATCATCAAATTTAACACAGTGTCGTTATTTATAGCAGTATATAAGACCATTTCAAGTCTTGTTTTCCAGATCAAATGCACTGACACCTAAGAAGCTTTTCCTGTCCCACTTTTGGTCCTATTTTTGGCCCCAATATTTTGTTAAAAATTCATTAATTTTGGGATGGCTCAGAGCAAGAGTATAATTTTTTTTTGCATTTATCCGAGGTCATCATTAGGTACATCCTGGGGGAAATATGTCTGAATTTCTCTTTTATTATTGGGTCTAAAAAGTTGGCAAAGTGCCAGGTACCAAAATGAACCCAGTTTCATAGAAGCAACCATGTAGATATAAAAGATGAAATACATACTAAAACTGATTAAACAGATCCACAATAATAAGATAAATAGTATCTAATAATACACCCAAAAGATAAAACAAATAAGTCACACTCTTGTATCAAAGCCAGCGCAAATAGGTGCGTCTTAAAAGAGATTTAAAGAGCTCAAAGGACTGTGCACATGTGACATGCCTGAAGAGTTGTGATAATTTATGACTAGAGCTTTTTTTTTAAGTCATAAAGATGAGTAGAACAATTGAATCATGGGAATTGTTTAAGCATTTATACCACTTAACATTACACCTGCACCATCCTTCTATGCAGATACAGGTGCCATATTGGTGCTGGCACAGTTCCTGCTCCTGTATTTCTTCATTTTTCATGTGTTAACTACACCCTTGTCATACTTTCATTTGTCTTTTTGTTCTCCACTAGGAAATTCAGCAGCCTTGACAGGTCAGGTCAATGTCTCATTTACTCCCCTGCTTTAGGTTACTGTTGCTTGTGAAATATTGTGTTTGAATGTGGAGAAAACACTGAAAGTGGGCTCAGCTCAGCCTGCAGCAAAGCTCAATATTATCGTCCCACAGTGCAGGACTAAAATGGTACCTGCACACCTGATGCTCTGCCACTGTTTCTGGGTCGTGGAGTTTAGAGTTGGTGAAATTTGGCTTCACTAAATATGAAACCCAAAACAAGTGAAGTCTAAACAATACTGACCACCCTCAAAAATGACTGGAAATAAAACATGAATGCATAAGAAGTGTGACTAGATGACTAAAGATTACACAAGACCTGCGTCAGTGCATTCATAATAATGCTTTATTCCACAGGGCCCTCTCGACTACAGGAAGTAATAAAACACCAACAGCAGCTCAGCTGAGAGGTGCTCATCTTTGATGGAGCAAAGACAAAGAGCGTAAATGTTTGGACATGTTGAGTTACATCACAGGGAGATGGATCGGGTCTAACAGTGTATAAAAACAGATACTTTTTTATATTCCGTGTGATCTAAAAATGGACATGTTTATGCAGAACCTTTTCCTTGCAAAAAGATGACTCAATTTTAGACCCTTTTTGTATAATTGTTCTAGCCATTATATTGAATTGAAGTGGTTTTGATGCTGTAAACCTACAGCACTCGAACAACTCATTACATGAAGTGTCATTAAAAATGAAGTTGTCTGCCTTTTGTGTTGTCATTTCTGACTTTCGCCCACATCACATTTGACACCTTCTTGATTTAACAATGGGTGATGGAAACTGCGCCTCTTTCAAATATATGCAGAAAAACACCTCCAAATACACTCACCAAAGTCAGTTCTGTCTAATTTAGAAACACTGTCCTGATAATAAAACAAGTCTCTGGAAAAAATAAATATTACTGTTTCTTGTTTGCTGCAACTTCACTGTTTTATTAAAGAAAAAAATCTGATTATGTTCTCAATTAAATGATTCATTACTTATGTACTTGGTGTATGAAATGGCATGAAATGGGTAAAAAAACGTCTCTCCCGATATCATCTTAATATGGTGTTGTTCAGTCGACAACGCAAACATAGACATACATTTTCTGCAAAGGACAAGGACCATGACTCTAAATATGGAAGTATTTAACAGTGTAATACTGTTGATGGCCACTAGGGGTAGCTTCCAAACCCCTGGCTCCCATAGAGTTACACTGAATGCCTCTAAAAATACCAAGTTAGTATTTTTTTCCCCCATGAGTCATTCTGGTCTCATGCATTTTCTTTGCAATGTCTAATAAGTAATCTGGTCCTCCTTTAAATCACTGCTCAAATCTCAAGACAAATAGAAACTTTTCAGTGTGCTGCATTGGATTTTGATTGACAGGTATGTATGACAGCTTGCTTGCCTGTCGAGTCAAACTTTGGAATTTTGATTATTCAATAAGATGCATTTTTTTCCTGTCAGATAGTGTAACTGTAGTTATGGTTAATAGGTTCCACTAACAAGCCTGAAACATTGCTTTCTTGCACGGCGCTTGATGAAGGTTACCATTTCACTGAGTCAGTAACCTGATGTTTAGAATTCAGTTACATTCAACTCCTTGAGCTCATGCAGTCCCAGCCCTTTTGTCCAAATATGGTCACCTCTGGGTTCAGACAGCCACCATAAAAACAGCAGGTTGTTCTGTGTAGGAAATTTAGAGTTATTATCTGATTCAGAGTTAGCACCTACTGCCTGTATATGTTAAACTAGCTTTCATGTGATCCTAATGTGTTTTCATGTTCCATAAGGATATGAGGAATCAGAATGAGAATACTTAACTGTACATTATTGTGTGTTAAAGTCGCTCCATTCAAGTATAATAAAGTAGAAGGAAAGAAATGATCAATACAACAGAAAAAGATAAGGAAAAATATATAAATATATACATGTTAGTGCTATCAAACGATTACAATTTTTAATCAGACTGCTGTGGATTAATTTCGATTAATCACAATTAAATATCATACATTTTTAATCTATATTAATCTCGTTTCATTTTGTATGAGCAAACAAACTCAAGAAAGATGGTAATATATATGCACTTAACATGTTTGTCGCAAGCTGGGCGACACATTAGCCGAAGTGTTAGCAGAATCCCAGACTAACGTAAGGTTTGTGTTAATGTGGTATTTTAAGATGGAAGTGCTTCAGTGAAAAGAAAACTCCTTGCAGAGTGTGTATAATACTTTATGTCTGTTCCATTTTGGTTTTTTTGTACTCATATTTCCATCCAGAGGGCCATCGTGCTGTTTAGCTCTTCCATCTTTATCGGTTGGACCAACTGCTCATTTGCGCATGGTGCGATGCCAACTCTACTTGGACAAACTGCCCCAAATGCATTGCCATAGAGTTATTCTGTGCTGCAGGTGGATTAATTGCATTAAAATTTTTAATCAGATTAATCATGATGATGGATTGATCTGCCTTAATGTGCTAATTTTGACAGTCCAAATACACACACACACACACACACACACACCTACATAGTCATAATGTTGTTATATTGTTTTTATAATAAGAATATACAAACATGTATAGCTCTGAATATATACACATATGTAAACACACACACACACACACACACATATATATATATATATATATATATATATATATATATATATATATTTATTTATTTATTTATCTATCTATACATACACACACACACACCTACACACACATATATATAGTCATAATGTTGTTATATTGTTCTTATAATAAGAATATACAAACATGTATAGCTCTGAATATATACACATATGTAAACACACACACACATATATCTATCTATATCTATCTATCTATCTATCTATCTATCTATCTATCTATCTATCTATCTATCTATCTATCTATCTATCTATCTATCTATACATACACACACACACACACACACACACACACACACACACACACCACCATATATATATATATAAATAAATAAATAAATAAATATATATAATATATATATAATATACTATATTATATAAATATTATATATATATATATAGTATATATATAGATATATTATATCTATATAATATATATAGATATAGTTATAGCATCTACAGATTACAACACTCTAAACAAAAATACTACTCTAAACATACATATTAAAACACTCTATTCAGACATAAAGCAATTTGTACAATATGTACTGGACAATATTATCAATATATAATATATATAATAAAAGGAATATATAATAAATGTGCAAAATACTTTGTGTTGATTAGAATTCTGTGGTTATAAGGTGGAGTTAAATGAGGGTCTGGCCTGTTTCCATATGGAGACTCTTCTTTTGTTGCATCACCATGGTTCAAACTGTAAATGTTCTGAGTTTGATGTTATTCTCAGAATGTGTAATATCTGTTGTGACAATGAGGTGTCAAGAGCTGAGCTATTTCTCTGCATCTTTACTCCTTCAGTCAGACACTGTGTTTGTGAGTCCACACTGTATGAAATAAAGTACAACAAAACTCACTCCACTAGTCTCCATTACACTTCACACACTCTTGTACACAAATCAAAGAAGCATATTATTAAGCCCATTCAGTTTAAGCATTGTGTGAATGTGCTTTAACAAGATGCTTAATGAAGGCTGCTGTTTTTGATTGCAGGTATGAATTGTAAAACTGTAAAATACATAATTTTGTGTGTTGCAGCCAGTTTCTCCTGGATAGAACCAAAATTACACATCTTAACAGCAAATGAAATACCATACAAGCTGAATCACTGCTAATAAAATTAATAGATGATATAAAGCAGCAAAACAAAAAGAGAGAAAATTATTAATAACACAAAACTTTAATATTATCACTTTCAAAAAAGGTGCTACAAACCTTGATCCTTCAGTACCAGCTAAATGATCTTTTTCCACTGATATGGAGTGGAATGCTGAAATTCTATGCTGAGATGAATCACACAGTTGCATGAAAAATAACACCTCTCTGTTTGACACCCTCAGCTTTCACACTTGTCTGTGGCAAGATACGAAAGTACCACCAAATCCTCACAGTTTGCTCTCTGCTATGTTCATAAAATTGTTGCTCTCTTTCGGGTCACTTAGCCCCGAACTGGAGACAACAATAAAAAAGACGTCAGCAAGGAATGTTTAACACTTTCCCTCGATTTAAAGAACCTCTGGTGATAAAGCAGAGTCAACAATAGAAGGAGAAATACATAAAAAATATAGACCTATCATGAAATTCTAATATTGTATCTGTTAAAGAAAAGGTGGTTTTGTTGCCTTGTGGCATGATCAATAAAAAACCACTGGGCATTAACACAATAAAACAACTATCTATAAAAGCATTTTCTTTACATCCTGAAAAGCCTAAGATAATACCAGGCAGCTTTTAAAATCGATGATGATGATGAATACATTTTAAAAAATCAGTCCTGATGTATTACAGAACATCACTCCCACTGTTTGTCTGACAATGAAACATAATTAATGTAATGCATGTAAATTGCTTTTAAAGCCCCATCAGTCACAAGTGAGACACTAAACAAATCGACGACTACGCAAACAGACTGTCAGTATTTTCTACACCACACATACTGTATGACCTGCTATGGTCTAAAAGCTCTCTGGGTCTGTTAGTAGCTCTGCACTTGACAATTTTCTTGCATTAGTGATTTTTACAAACTTTTTTGAAGCCTAAAGTGACAGTGAAAAAGTGGGCAACAATTACTTTTTCATTCATGCAGTTCTAATTCATTTTGAGATGCTCACAAAATGCAGACGTTGCATAAACACCTCAATGGTATTTGATGTTCAGTGAAGCATCCTCAAGCATGACAGTGAAGCCAGTGTTAGTCCTTTGATTTATGGCATAAAGAGGTAAACTTGATCTCATTTTGATCTAAAATAACATTATATTAAACTCTGATAACAAACTATGATAGTGGCCCCTAAGGTTAGTGCATAGACAAACCCTGCAGCTCATTATTTTTAATTAATCTCAGCCTCAGTCCTCTAACTTTATTAATAAACCTGCTGTCTGTCAGAGGACCTGCTGATAATATTTATGTGTCCTAAAATAAGGAACTACAGGGATGAAGATCCAGTAATAGCCTCAAGAGACTGAAATGTTCATTAAAACCCCACAAAGTGAAGGAGTGTATTGACGTTAGACCTTTTACGTATATGTCAAACTGAGCTTCAGGAGTTCAAGAAGTTCAAGGTGTCACAAATTGGCAGTTAGCCTGTTACAACAAGTAATATATTTTCTGTCAGCTGGCTGTTGTATATGAGTAATAACCAATACTGTTATCCTTTGGCAATCTGGTTGCAACAAAATGAGACCATGTTTTATATTGAGGTCCTTATAATAAATTACTTGGTAGATAGTTTGATCCTCAGCTTAGCTTATTTATCACTCCAAGCAATTTTTGCTAAATAATGATGGACTTGCATAGACTTTTAAAAGTAGGAAAATCTATGCAAGTCCATTTAATAAAAGATTTATTCATCTTAATCTTAGTCTTAATAAAGCAGTGCTCTCACTTTAGGCCTGGAGGCTACAAAACATAGTTAAAGCTACACTGCTCAGTATTTTTTTTGACATAATTGGGCAAAAATTCTATAATTACCTTTCTGCATATTGTAATTCAAGTGGTCTGAGACTGAAATTTTACCCAGTTCTATTGACTGTGTTCAAGATGCAAAAAAAAAAGACCCCGTGATGCAGACATTGGCTAATGCAGATGTTGTAAGACAGGTAGGAGGTTAAATATGTGACTTACAGCTGTCATTCCATCTGTTCTGATTTAGTCAGATGGGACTCTGCTGCTCTACTGCGTAGCTCAATACAGAAGCTTTAAAAAGTGATATATGTCTTTACTACAGTAGCGGGAAATGGCATCAGGTTAGCCATTTCATCTTTTGATTTGGACAGTGCCCGATTTAGGTACAAGCTAAATAAGCAACAGCTCAGGGCCTCATGATTTGCAGGGGCCTCAAAAAAATTCAGGAATTCCCAATTCATTTATTTTTTCCTCAAATATGTTGTCTTAAAATTACAAATTTGCAAATTAATCATCTATAATTTCATTGACTACATAGCTGAATTATAGGTGATGTGTGATATTTAGTATCAATGTTCCATGTGTAAGTAGCCTATAGATAATTCATGGAATTATAGTGTATATAACTGTGTTTAACCTCACGGGTGAACTGTGGCACCTCCATGATTATGTCAAGCAGAATTATCCCGGAAAAGAACAAATTCAACAAAAAGATCTGTATCAAATCATCTTTCTAGACAGGATTAATTCAGTTTTCCCTAATGTGGAAGCAATATTATAACTATTTCTACATCTGATGGCAACACATCGTTCAGGAGAATGATCATTTTCACAGCTAAAGAGAATAAAAAATGAACTGAGAGCAATTATGTCTCAAGAAAAATTGTCTGCTGTTAGTATCATGTAAAGCGGTAAGTTATATAGTATATCTTTTGATGACATAATCAAAAATGTTTTAAGCTGTAACTTAGAGGATTCTCTAATATAATTTTTGTGATATTATTGTTATTATTGAATATTATTAATAAAAATTAAAGGGCAATATATTTAAAATTTTTCATATAATTAAAGGGCATTTGTATTTTAAAGCTTTCTGAGACCAGCTGGTGTAATTTAAAGGAGTGGGGCCTCAGGGCTTTATATAGCCTCAGGCCTCACCAGGTCTAAATCCGGCCCTGTGGTATTTTCAACCCTGATTTCTGCTTCAAATGTTGATGGTTCAACATTTGAAGCATTTCAGTGGTATTTAGTGGAAACGTTGCACACTGTACCACTCATTCTCACCCTCTGCCACTAAAAACTGCACGTCTGTCATTACAACCAGTATTTGTTTTTTGTACATTGTGGACCTTTTAGTTAAGTGGCTGTTAACTCAATGTACCTTAATAGTGGATGCCACCTGCTATGAAATGGGAAAAAAGACAGGGTGAAGCTTATTTTCAGCATGAACCAAAATGACTAATAATTAGTATATGATTAGTAAGAGAAGAGCTTGTCAGTTTGTGCCTCTTCAGATATATAAAGCTTCCAGAAGCCAGGATGTGCATTGTTGACACTTGCGTGGGATTCGAACACTTGTTGTGGGTTGATGCTGCGAGTGTGAGCAATCAACTTGAACCACATCATACACTTAACATGACAATAAACTTAAAATGCTCATCACTAGGCAAGTGAAGAGTTCTGATCTAAAATAAGTAACATGGGAGAAAAGGACACCTACACCCTGAAGGTTTCATTGGATTACTGTGGTTTTCACAAGCATTTTGTGCTTCCTAAAGAGCAGAGAAGACTGAACTCCAGGTGTCAAAATGGATATAGAACTGAAAATGGAACATGTCCACTGAGTTTCTGAAGAGACACTTTAACAGTAGCTCCGGAGCTCTTGTCTGCATCCTTAGCACTGACACTAATTCACATTTACATCTTAACCATTTTCCAATGCTCTTATGCAAAGTGACTTATAATCAGTGCTTCTCAACAAGGAGAGCAGCAGTAATCACAATCACTGTAAGCCTCCATTAAATGAAGGGGCCAGAAAAATAATAAAATAACAGCATGGGTTGCAGTTATGTCACTCTTAATAGCAACAACAGCTGAGAGTGCACATATGTCAAAATGCAAAGTAGTTTTGTGTATTAAATAAATGCTGCTGATCATTTTGGGGTCATATGTCTTTGTTAAAATAATTCATGTTATTTTCTGACTTGATAAGGGTTAACATCTGAGAGGCGAGATATGCAAAGCCTCCTGCCGATTGTCCTATTCATTTCCCAGGCACGATTACATCCAACTCACACATGAATATTCCACTGAAGTCCCGCAGTCTAATAAGAAAACATGATTGAGGTGCCCAGGCTGGGTGGTATAAGTGGCTGCAGGAATAGATTTCCTGCCACCCATTCCATCCTCTAATCACTGTTGGATGATGCATTTCAGTATTTCAGGTATGAGGTGCTGAGAATGTCAAAGGGTTTGTGCCCAATCTATTCATGGATTAAGTGTAATTTCATGAATGAAAATATTACGGCACTAGATTTCTGCAGTTTTACACATTGGAGCTGATTTGTATTCAGTCAGCAGCTTCGTATCAGTAAAGCTGTGCAGTTTTTCTTCCTATAAGATACAATTTTCAGATTCACATACAAAAAATTTAATTCTTAAATCTGCTTGACTCTAATGCAAGTGAAAGTGGATGCGATTCAGAGCCCAAGGCATAAATGATGTAAGCCAACCTTTTTCTGTTATAAAATATAAAGCACTCAATCGTTTTGCCTGAGGGAACGCCTGCCTGATTTGTGTTCATTTTATAAAGCACTGGTGGATTTTGGTTGGAGAGTAGCCGAAAAAAAAAAAAAAGTTCATACAAGTTTATGAGTTCTTCTAATAAAAAAGAACTGTAACACCATCCTCCCCATCTCCACTGACTGTTCAATAGCATAAGGTGTTGAAGTACGACCAAAATTAATAATAGTCATTTTATTTCCACAGTGCACCAATTTTCCACTAAATCGGGCAGGCCAGATGTCCCTCTCCTCTGCTGTGTCTACCAAGTTTTCCTTGGGGATCCTGAGGCATCCCAAAGCTGGACAGAGTGTGTTGTCCCTCCAGGAAAAAAAAGACTAATCTAATTAGAAAATCACAAGACTGTCTGCCAGCAAAGGAAATACATCTCTGTCGTTTGTATCTATGATGATATCTAGCAACACATCGTCATACCTGAACGCCAGCACAGATCAATTACCTTTAACTTCTAGATTCAATACTATTGACATTGACAGTGTTACTTTTCAGCTGTGACAATGCTATAGCTAAGGTTTTTACGCACAAAATATCTTGGTTAGTGTTAGGAAAAATTCTGGTACCGGCTAAAATAAGAAATTTACGCAGCAAATGTTACTAAAATAAATTCAATATTTACTTTTGTTTTTGAGAGTATTTTTCTGATGAGGTCGGGCAGTTTTGCACGTTATATACCATTACCTCAAACAATTTGCACAATTACCAGATATTGCACATTTATGGAAAGATACATTTTTTTCTTAGTCATAGTAGTGTATATTTTTTATATTTTTATGCTCCTTTTCTTTAATGCCACTTTGTTTCCTAGTTAAATTATTGTTTTTAAATTTTTATACATCATAAATTCACTCAGATTTCAGTGTGGACAGCAAAGTAAGATTTTCATTGTATAGGGAAACCTGTTTCTTTACTGTACACATGACAATAAAACACTTTGAATCTTTGAATCTGTTGTGGGCATCACCCAGACTCAAAACCCGAGAATGTGTTAATAAACAGTAAAGTGAAGATCTTAGACTTGTATAATCCATGCATTAGATCAATGCCAGTTTTAGAACTAATATTCTTGTTGGCTTAAACATTTTGCAGATATCCTGTGGGGAATAGGATATCATGGTCTCAGACATGTGGGCACGGATTTAGATTTTTTAATTGCACTGTATTGGTATTACCACAGGTTTTTCCATCTCAAATCATATAGGGACAGTTCAGACATTAGTGGACTTAGCCAAGACTTTGATTCTGAAGGCCAGTTTACTCATCAGGATGAGTGACAGATATGCGACAGGACCATAGTATAGGCTTAAAACTGACAGAAATACCCTCTTGGGCTGTAAAGAGAACACCACCAGCGTCCACAGGCAACATTTTTATGATTTAAGCTGAAATATTTAATACTTTGTGGTTTACCTCAACTGACTACCATGTGTTGTAAAACCATGATGCAAAAGGGCATATATATTGATATGTGCATTTAAATACGTTTTTTTTTTTTTTTTTTTTTTTTAAGCAGCGTTATCCTATTAATTGCCTCAGTGGTGTTCAGCACACACTGTTTACACAGCAGATCAACTGGGGCATGGAGGATATACACAATTAACATCTGCTCATTCCCCAAAGGTGAAGCTTAAATACACTCTATAAGTGACTGAAATTGCAGAGAACACAAAGCATATTCATTACCAAATCTGCATGAGTAAGCACGGTCATAAACAGCATATTGTAGGATCATCTAAATATAGCAGTAAATTGTAGTAAGCAGAGCTGCGAGACCAGATTAAAAACCCTGCCTCTAGGAGTCTAGTTCTACCCTGGAGACCAAGCGCGAACAAATGTCTCGGAGGCGTGCGAGTGTTTGATTTGTGTACTGCTGCTCCTCTCCCAAATCTCTTCACTATCCTCAAGGAGAACAGAGCGGAGGAGTACCGCAGGACGGCAGAAAGACTATATGCATGGAGTGTGATTTATTGCTGTTTGGAGGTCGCTTGCTTGATCTGGCATTGACGGAAAATTAATCACATGTAGGACACAGGAATATAAATCCAACTTCTGAAGTTGCAGTTGGATACATTAAGTATTAGTTTTGTAGAATGAAATAAAAATCAAGTATTATGCATGTATTTATTTTAAATGTAATTTTTAAAAAAAAACAGAATCTCTGAGACTTATTCTCTCCGTACAAATGATCATACATTGCTAATAACTGGCTCATAACTTGCACTTGTTTTACTTATTCTGCTTGTAAATGTTATCTGTACTAACTGTTTATTGTCAAATGTGTCTGTTATATGTGTTTTAAACCCTGTAAAGGCCTGAACCGTTAAATCATTGACAGAAAATTCCAGTTCTTTGAAACTGGAGCCTTTATTGATCCTTCTGAACAACCCAATTTTTTTTTCCAAAAATCAATTTCCATGTATGAGTTTCAGTTTTGTAGCATATTTGATACATCGGGTTTCAATTCTCAAATATTATTACTTTTAAACAAACAAAAGCATAATATAACACTAACATGTCTAACAAATTGGTAATTCATTTTCCAAATTGGCAAAGTTCTGCCTCCTTCCTCATTAATGACTATCTTGTAGTGTCACTGGAAAGGCCTCTGGTGAACAAATTCCTCCCCCCTGGTGGATTATCCATGTATTGCATGTATCTAATTGTATACATCAGGTTTTTCAAGAAAAAAAAATATGATGATACGTTTGGCGTTAAAGGGTTAACTGTATGATCTTGAAACTGTGTGTTGTATTTGCTGCTGTCTATCTTGTCCAGGACCCCCTTGTAAAAGAGGTTCTCAGTCTCAATGGGATTCTTCCTGGTTAAATAAAGGTTAAATAAAAAAAAATCTGTTCAGTCAACTCTATTTTTTTTTTTAAATCATGGTTACACTATGTATTCTATTAATCAGAAAACGTGTTTCATGTTTTCTGTGTCTACATCAAGAGTTTCCCATCTGTTTCTGAGTCTGCTACTATGGCCACTAAACAGCTGCACTGAGAGGCTGTGGTGAACTGCTTTGTGAGAGGAGCTGTTGAAATAGGGGACAGTGCTGCTCGTGTCCTTTTCCCACGCAGATTTCTCAGCTGCTCTGAGAATTCAAACTTAGACTTTGCCAGCTGAAAGAAGCAAAGATATAACATCACTTGAAGCGGTGCATGAGAAAGAAACGGACAAGAAGAAGCCAGAAGTCATTGTCGAGGAAAACAGAAGATAAATGAAGAGGCTTAAATGAGTTTTAATTTTTATGATTAATGATTACTGACCACTCTTTTATGTGTCTGTTCTTTTCCTGTCAGAAGTTCTAAATATGCAGGTGTAAGCAACTACAGATTATATTCATTAAAACTCTCCAGATTTGATTAATTGAAAGTTCAAAAAAAAGACCAATAGCCCAAAACAAAAAAAGGATCCAATAAAAAAACATTTTCTACATGATTCTTTTATAAGCATCACTACTTATGGTGTTCAAAAAAAGATGGCAAGTTTCAAAATTACTTGGAATAAATAAATAAAGAACAGCCACAAGCAAGGTGCACTTAAAAGGAAATCAGACAGAAACATAGAGGCAAAAAACCTTTTCTGACATTTAGATGCATGGAAGCCAAGTCACTATTGTTTTGTCAAGTTTAACATAAAGGATGTTCATTTCTAAATTCATTACTTGTGTGTTTTATTGAAACCACAGTAAGGTTGGCTGAACTTCAGTTGAACTTGGTTTGCATAAATTCATGCAATTAGACAAGGCAGTGACACTGCTGAGGAAACCAATTGGATAAGTACTTATCGTTGTTTGCATACAAGTGCACGATCGGACAAGCATGAAGGATCCACGTAGCAGCTATGAATGAGCAGGAGACAGAAACTTATGACTGAGAGCCCAAGGCAGTGGTGTGAAGAACTGTGGAATGAATGGTGATAAAAATATGTTCAAACATATTCCAACATTAGTTATAAAAATGATGACTGTTAGTTTACTGCGACACAACGATAACACTTGTCGGATGCATTTATTCCTGCGTACTGTGAACGCTTTCCTCCTAATTGGCTGTGGAAATGTTTTGTAGGGATGAACAAACACCACCTCAAGTGGCAGGAGTGAAAATATGGCACATACACGTAGAGGTATAAAATATATATGCAGTAGATGGTTGGAATTAAAGGAATGCATTTGCATTTTGAGTATATTTTTATGAGATTGTAATTGTGTGCTCACCTGGACTCCTCACAGGGAAGTGGCTTTCATTCAAAAGGTCGCCTCTGCAGTGGCACGACCCTCCACCCACACCTCTCTCTAAGGGGCCGAGCCTCGGGCTTTATCTGGACTGCCAGATCCTCTCTCCACACGCTTACTGTACAAACAAGCACAGGCACACGCACCGCACACACTTACTCAGAACTGTAATTACTGTCAAGGCAGGCTGTGCAGAGAAAACAGACTGCAGCCAAGTTGCTGCAAAGTCCTTCCAGCTGGCTCAAAGTCCATGTAGATTCACTTAATCCTGACCATACAGGGGATAACAGCTGCACACGACTGTCCGGGGAGTCCAAAGCGCCGGGAGGTAATCACAGAGTAGCCAGTTGTGACATTGATGCACTCATTTATTTGTGTCATTTATACTCTATCATTAGCAGCTTTTTTGCATAATATCTCATATTAAAATCATTTCTCAAATCTGAGCAGTAATCTTACTTCCATTTAGTTTCACAGTTTGCCGAATGACTACCTGCAGTGACTGATGAGAGATGAAACCTTGGCTAACAGCTAGTCGATGATTCCTGGAAAAAAAAAAAAATCCCATAACACAGAAACCCAGTTCAATTTTCAACTCAGCATGTTCTGTTGATGTAAAAGTAAATGACAAATAACTGTCAGTGTGTTGAGATCACTGCTGTGTTTTCACCACTTACAGCTATTTGGACTCTTTTCATGTAAGAATTTTTGAAGGCTAAGTTTGGATGATCTAAATTTTTCACATTTCAGGTATTTGTCAATCAAACTTACCTGTAACACACTGGCAATGTGTTCATCTTGCTTCTGGCTGCTGGAACTTCTTTAATCTTCACATTTCAGGTGGTGGTCTCTAAGCCTGTGCTCAGAACAGAAACTCACTGTAAGAGGTCAGACATGCTACTGTTCTTTACACCTTGACTAATCGGTGTCTCAGACTGTATGGAAACATCTTTGCTTTATTTGATCATATTCTACCCTGCATTTCAAGGCTTAATCATCCCTTAAAATATAACACCTTAAAGGGGTTATACTTTGCTAAACTCACTTTTATTAGTCTTTGGTTCATTTATTTGTGTATTTGGACCCTAATAGTTCAAATAGTTTGAATTTGAACCCTCCAGGTGCTGCAAAGCTATCTTTATATTCATTTTGGAAAAAATCGAGTGGATTTCTACAACCCGTTTTAATTCCTGCTTAATTTGTTACGTCTATAACTAATTACATCAAGACATTTGCACATATAAGGTCCAGACTTCTGACAAACATTTCTCAGAGCACGCCATAATTGTTTGTCAGCAGCAGCGGTTGTAGTCCATACTGAAATATGTCCAAACTTTGAGCCAGTTACCTAAAATGTTCAGTTGTTGGTTGAACGGGACAGAGCAGCACAGCCAACAACCTGGAGGGGGTGGGGCATAAAGTGGCTCATGTGCATTTAAAGGGCCAGCGCTCGAAACGACCTTTCTGGTGTCATTACCGAGAAACAGGGTTAAAGATGGACCTGTGGAGTTGAATTAATGAAGAATTCAGACCCAAATATAGCATTTACAGTTTATGTAGACCACAGGGAAATGTTTTAAAATGCATAATTCCATTTAAAAAAGCTAAATATCAGTTCTTTAATTTATTCCTGTATTTTTAATGTCTTTTCTCTAAGCACAAGGTAAAATGCTGCTAACTATGCATTTCAGGCTATAAAAAAGTTTACCATTCTCAGTATCTTATGATAGATGGGATCTACACATTATATCAACCACTTTATGTAAAACAGAAGGCGCTAGCAGCTAATTTAGTAATTCCTGGGTTGATGTCATTGCTTACCTAAAATAGATCTGAACCTCAAATGTACAAAATGTTCAACATTCCTTTGCCAGATATGTGGAGCTACACAGTTGCACTAGAAGACAAAACCAATTAAAGTAATGACAAGAAAGAGATGATACAAGGGGGAGGGAGAGAGCAAGATAGATACAAACAGCTTTTCTTGATTAGGCCGAGCTAGTGGGCCGCTGGCTGTTTGGTCCACATCAGAAAGTCAAACAGTGCAGCAGCCTGCGCTGAATCACAGAGGTGAAAATAATGTCAGGCGTTGGAGAAGACGAGTCACCAGACTCCAAGCTCTCAAAAGTCAACTACAACACTAAAGCAGTGCAGACAAAGCTGAGTACTTCCCACACTACAAAGTCAGTGTTGAATTTCCTCCTCCATGAGACGTGTGTGTTATTTAGCTGAGTGTATTTCTGTTCGCCTCGATACGTGCCGTTCTTTCTTTGTGGTTTCATATTAGAGTGTGAACAAAAGGTTGTGCTACGACCTTGATGTCTTCACACTGCAGACCACAGGAAAAAACTGCCGCAAATGCCATTTCAGCAAGCAGAGACATTTACTGATGTGTGCTCTTCAACCTTGTTCCCTGGTCAGCAGCATGGGAAAGTTGTAAAAAGGAACTTTCAGCAGAGATGCCAACAGCAATAAATCATATATCTGTGTTTACTGCATGTCCTGAGTATCGCTCCACCACCACTGGTAGCACAACTGGCAGTTTGCTTAAATAAACCTTCCAACAGTCGGCAGTGATGTGTCTGTGGGTGGTGTGAATGTTGTCACTCCTCAGCGAGTTGAGAGACTTGGAGACTTTTTTTTCTGACATCCCTTTGGTCACAAAGAGTCCGTCTGCAATCGATGGTGTAAGAGTAGCTCATCAATCAGTCACAACTGTTATTGATTTTTCACTTTGTTGCCCACCTCTCTCCTCTTACTGTTTTTGTGAACTATAGAACATTGTGCAAGTATTTGACAGCGTTGTTAGGAGCTGAATGGAGTGTCACGGTCCTGCTGCTCACTCCCATGGGGCTAGATCAATGAGAGACAATCAGGATCCTCCCCTTGACACTGGGACACAGGAGGAGCTGATATCTCTAGGATTTGTCTTCTCAGAAATGTGCAGTAATTTAACATTTTTAGGTACCTGTCAATAGATGAAAATGATTGTGCTGTAAAAATAGACTTTATAAACATTATTACATAACAAACAAACCACAAATTATGCTGCCTATTTTCACCTTTTTCTCAGTTGGTCAGTGTAACTGGTTGTTACCATGGCAACAAAGTTCTTAGTTCTACACTAGCCTTGGGCCGTCAGATGTGAAACGCTCCCCGTTCTAAACCATCTTCCCAGATCAGCAAGAAACTGATCATGTTAACAGCCATTGTCATGCACCAGCAGCATGTGTATATACTGTATGTAGGGTAAACACTACACTATATGGACAAAAGTATTGGGACACATTGAAATCACATGTCAAGGTGAAATTAAAAAAGGGACTGAGATGACAGACTTGACTGGGAGCAATCTTTACTTGGTCTTGGTGTGCTTAACAGACAAACAGGAAGCAAAACAGACTGAGAACTCTTTAAGTAAGCAGAGACTAAATCAGTCAAGCACAGATCAGTAGACAAAGACTAAACAAGCAGATTATAGGTGGAAAAAATGAACTAAAACAGTATGAAACCTTATGAGACTACATGATTTTACACTTATCTAAATATTTCAGCTTGTCACACTAACAGGGGATTTAGTGTAATTTCATATTGCAATAAATATAAACATTTATTCTGTCTTTAGGGTTAATTTTATTTACATTCTAATCTGTGCTGAAAAAATGCTTCAGTTTGTTTTTACTTAATTTTACTCAACATTGCAATTTTTTTTTATCATTATAGCTGTTTCAAATGTTCTAGATTTTTGAACTATTTATTTATCAGACTATAAGTTGAAACCACATGACAGTTTTTAATGTGTACGTGTTCTGCCAATCAACCGGAAAGAAAAATTTGCAGTTAATGATCGTGGTAATAACTGACTAGAACATTTTTTATCATGCAAATATTTCAAAACAGGAATGGGAAGTTCAATAAGCTGTAGGTGTGACGCACCCTAATATTTTTGTCCTTATAATGTGCTGTGCCTCCCAGTGGTGAAGAGGGTCTTAATATTCTGGATTGATCATCGGGGCAGATATGGAAGTGACCTACATTGTGTAAAATTTCCAAGTCAAAACTGCCATAGATTTTGAGCTATAGGTAAAGATTGACAGTTATACAGACTGACCTACTTGCAATACTCTCACAGGGCGAAAGAAATAGAAAGCATCATCACATACATTATGGAAATACAGCACTGTTACTGTTAAAGGCAAGAACTGACATCAAAGTGAATATCGTATATAGTAATAGGGAAGAAAGACTGTCTGGTGCGTCTCACTTTCTATGAGAAAAATGTTGCTTTAGATTCCAATAATGAACTCTTATCCTCAGATAGATGTTAACACCAAATTTCTTCTTATGTCTACACTTTTCATCAAACCAGCTCAAGCCTTACTCAGCCAGCATATATCTCTGGGTTTTACTATTTTTCATCTTTTATGGTAATGTGTTTGTTTAATTTGCATCTCACAAGGAACTTGCAGTGTCTTTCATATCCTTTTACACTGGGCAAAAATGTAAACACTCCATTTCCTATAAGGAGGTGAAGTGAAATAAAATGAACAAAATGAAGACGGGCATGAGTGAAGAACTCAAATCATATGGAGAAATAAAGTAATTTCTGTGATTGATCAGCCATAACTATGCATTCATGTTGGCATCCTCCAAAAATGTCTTCTTGCTTAGCTTCCATAATCCAAACACATGAGGTTGAAAGGATGAACGTGATTATCACACAGGACAGGAAATTAATTGTAAGGGTCTTATGCTCTCTGCTCATCACACAGGCCTGCATGGTGTCTAAAATTTGACTGCTTGGCCCAAATCTTCTTGGGAAAAGCTTTGGTTTTCATTTGCTTTCCAGCCCAGAGCTTAGCATTTGACAAAGTGCGACCTAAGCAAAGGGCGTGATTAATTCTAATATGCTTGAAGACATTTTTTTCTGCCGTGTTATTAAGTTACTTCAAAGGACAGGTTTCCATTAGTAAGGCAAATTTTGGACCTTTTTAAGGCAAAAGTACACGTTTCACCTTTTAACGTGTTGTTTCTGAATATAACTAGTCAGCCTAGACACAGTTTAAACACGTATGCACACTCAGGTTAACATGACATGTTTAAAATGATATAGGTGGATTAAAAATAACAGCAGCACCACAATCACAGTCCCATTACGATATGGAATATAGGACCCAGCAACCTACATTACATTAGGAAGTATTTTGATCTTTGTCAGCAAAACTGGCAGAACTGAGGAGAGCTCACAGGATTTCATTTAGCCCAATTATTCTGCATGAACACCAGGCAAAGGAGGAAGTAAAAGTTGTAGACACAGGGACAGTGCAAAGTACTGCAAATATCTCAGCTCATGCAGAAAGTATTAGGTTTAAAAGGATTATAGTTGCGATGACACCTGAAAATGAGCTTTGAATTCATAGATTTATAAGGTCTGAGGTATTGTACAATCTTTACATTTTGCACCTAAAGTGATGCCAAAGGTCAGAAGGATTATCTGCAGTTTTCTAACACACGATTCAGTATTTTTTCTGCTTATTACCTCTAATCATTCTGGCAAAATATTCAAATCCTTTAATAAAAAAGTACTAATTCCAGACGCATATAAAAATTCTCTTCAGAAAAACAAGAGTAAGTGAGTATTATCAGCAAAATGGACTTTAAATGTGCAGTAAATCAGTTTTACACTATTATATAAGATGTTTTTGGATTAACAATTCTGCTGTACTAATGTGGATGTTGCATTTCACTGCTGTAGATATTTGAGGTTGAGATCACTCGAACTACTTTATACTGTGGGTATTCTAGTGCATCATATTTTAGTGCATTATATATATATTTTTTTACATTTTTTATAGGATCATCTCGAGTCTGTTGCATTGCATAGCACTACTGTCATGTGAGAGCCACATATCTCTAAAAAGTCAACTGTACATGAGCTGAGAAAGACAATCCTGTTTTCAGCTTTGTTACAGTGTGTTTTCCAGTGAATCCAAGAGGGGTCAAACTGTTCATTTAGAACACTTAAAGTAAAAACAATGTAGAATGATGTAAAGGGCCTGTCAAAAATTGAGACACTTTGAGCTTCTGCATTGGCACATAGTCAAATAGGAAGAGGTCAGGGATTAAGTTTGATGATTATATCACAATTATGAGTAGGATTCATGACAGATTTCCACACGACTGAGTTAAATTGATGAAAAGCTTAAAGGAAAAACAATAATTGATCAAATTAACAACTGAATTATTGTAACTCACTCAAATAAGCATCTACTGATCCAGCCAGTGGGCTAAAATCAGTGTCCCACAGGCCACATGCTCCATCAGTCAAAAGAAAAGGCTGAACCGGGCCTGATCCAGGCTAGAGTCCTATAAAGAGAGTTATGACATGCTTTGATTTCGCCGCTCCGGTGATCACGTGGTTCACATAAGCCTGAATAGGTTCAAACAAACTAAGCACTCCCATGTTATTTAATGGGACAAACAGCAGTGAGCATGGTAAATCTGAAAATAAACGACACACAACCGTTGTGTCACTACCGTATGTACTGTTGTGTGTTATACTTTTGAGTAGTGGGGTTGACCACTGAAAGGACTGCATTTATGACTTTGAAAACTTAAAATTTGGGGGGAAAGGTTGGTGTTAGCTTGGGTAGGCTACTTACATGAGTGGTGCTAACTTTTTGCAAGTTCATTCATTCTGCAGCTGTACTGTACTTGTAAGGAGATGAACAATTTACCATTTTAAGTTTTACTATTATAGGACTGTGGTACAAGCAGAACACAGTGGTTAGCTGAGAACATTGTGTGTCTGCCAAGCTCTGCTCTGATAACACACACAATACGACATTAACCAGAGGAGAGCATAGCGGCTAACTTAGTATGTTAGCGTTAGCACAGACACTAAACTCATTAAAAACCCAGCATTAGCAAACTCAACAGTATTCTTATAGGATGTGTCAGATCTTACAAACACCAAGTGACAGAAGTTCTTCGTCCTTTAACTCATGAATAATAACTTTAATGAACTTTCATTGGCAGAGCTCATCTCTACAGTAACTCTCCTCCTCATTAACACATTACCTCAGCTGACACACTTAACCACCAGGTTCAGCAAAACAACTAAAATGAAACCTACCGATAACGTTACCTTATCTTAAAAACTCCATAATTTGTGGTTATAGCGGTTAATTTTCAACAGCTGGCCAAGTCAGCTAGCAAACTACAGCTGACAGTTGACTGTACCAGGTGTTTATGAAATACATTTGTACAAACCCTAACCCTAACAACAGAGAACTGAATTTACAACATGAATGTCCACTGATACAGGACACACACTCGATAATTTGAAAGATGATGATATCTTATTAACTTACCGCTGGAGTTGCTAGATCAGCTGCCATAGAAATGAATGTGTTCCGACTTGCGTTACACTCAATGTTTGGAACTATTGGCCCCTCCATGACCCGGAAGAAGGTGCATATTTCTTTGATAACGGGAGTCTATGGAAGTGTTGTGACTGTTATCAAGGACTCTGATCCAGGCCTCTTAAAGGGTTGGGTGTGGCCTAATAGGTGCGACCAGGTCCTGCCCCTCCTCTACCAGGAAGTGCAGTTTTCAACACTTAAACTTTCAATTTATCACATCACAGCATTTATAATCAACACATTTGGACACGAATGGTATAACAAAATTGTAATGAGAAAATGAACTAGTTAATAAAGCTGCCAGACAAATATAATGGAATAAAAAGTACATTATTCCCTCTGCAATTAAGTGAAGCATAAGAGTAAAGTTGTGTAGAGAAAAAAATAATAAGAAAACATGAAGAAAGGAAGATTACAACCTACAATTAAAACACTAACGATATAGTACAAAAGCAGTGGGTTGATTAAAAAAACAGTACCACCACTAAGATTAAAACAGTGAACTCAGCTTGTGAGAATAAAAAAATAGGACCAAAAGAAACAGGAAAATACACAAGTGTTATGATAGAGAATAAACCTTTGAAAGTGATCTAAAAGAGGATACTCATCTTCCTCTGAAGATGCAGAAGCCTGCTTTCCTCTCATCCCTCTTTAATAACATTGCGCTCAAAGGTTGTGATGACAATTTGCCCACCAAAGCTTCAATTGAAGTATGAAAACACACAGTTACATTACATACTTCATAAACAAAAACATAAAGGTTAAAGATTGGTTTTCAGACCTGCAGTCCTAATTAACTGGAACCAACAACAGTACTTACTTTATAACCTTAAAAGCATAGACTTCTATGTGTCTGTACATAATTGAAAATGACCCAGACTGACTTGCAGCCTCTACAAATGTAAAGTCACCATTAAAATCTTCTTTTTTTAACCATGAGCATATTCCAGTATTAACATCACAGCTGTATGATAGCAAACATTTGCTAATGATAGAAAAATACATATTCAGCAACCAGTGTCATAAACAACTGGTGCAGTGTTTGCCACCCCTTCCTCTAAAATCCCTTTCAAGTGCTTATCTGAATATTCATCAGTTGTTCTACCTACTTGAAGTTGTTCTAAAAATCTCCCTCTTATTGAGCATGGCTGTACTCATCCAGGTTCAATCACTGCATGAAAGTGTAATGACTGCACCTTTGAATGTTATTGTTAAAGATGGGAGACACTGCAAAACTGCTTTGATATACATAATGGGATGCTGTAGCTTCCCTAACAGCTCATTCTTATGCGGCGGACACCAGGTTTTGTTATTACACTGTGTTTGGAAGCTGCTGAAGATTCATCGCAGCTTGTTGTCATTACATAAAACCTCGGCTATTACTTGTCTTTCACTGCGGTGCCATGAAGTCAAAATGTTACAAAATGCAAAGCCAATGGGTCCTGTCAAATCTATTTCTGTTCTACAATTGTCTATTTCATTCCTGCTATTTCACTGGTGAAGGTGTGGGCCAGTCAGCCAACCACAGGGCCTGTCAAACTGTCAGCAGTTATGAAAGCACTTCACAGCAATCAAATGTCAGGCTACCAGTCGGGTAGCAGTAAAAGAGAAGAAAAACAATAAGAAAAGAAAAGGTAATTACAGCGTTTAAAAATTGCATAAAGTTAGGGCAAAACTTTTTATACAGTAGCTTGATGTGGAAGAAAATGCATGGAAATATCGACGTTTGAAAGAAGCAAAGACGCTGCCTCTGATGCTTAATAGTAATCTGTTGTTTTTATATTGTGAGTCAAGTCAGTGTCCTAAGTGTGAATTTATGTAAGAGATAAACAGGTAATACAAGGATTCTGTTAATATACATGTGCGTTAATTAATAAATGATTGGACATGCATAAATAACCTTTTTCCCAGAGCTGCTCACACATTTGCAACACTGGCTGAGACTAATAAAAGGCATCTTGCTGTGAAACCAATGTCTCACTTTATTCAGCAGCCTCCTGTGTGGAGCCTTCAGCTGGAAGTGAGTCATTCCCTCCTGCTCCTGTGTGGGTGGTAAAGAGATGAGCTGCATGACCCCAGTGCATGATTAATTAGCGATCATTATCCCATCTCCGCTCTCTTCAGTGGATGCCATGCTTTTGTCCTCCCTTTATTGGTATTGTGAGCTGCAGCAGCACCACCCGCCTCTTGACATGACTGGCGAACTTCGGAATGTGCGATGCAGTACATGTGTAAGCATTTGTGAAGAGCAAGTTTTTGTGTACAGCGATGAACTTTCAGCTTTTTTTTTTTTTACCTCATCAGAATTATGATGCTATTATTTGTCTTCGCATAATGAAGTCCCTTAAATACAGATGGTGGCATAATCTGGGACGAATTATGAATAATGTTGCTCTCGCTCGGAAATGATAGAAAGTCACTGAAAACACCAGAATCAGCGTTCAAGAGACCTGATACCTCTTGAATTAAGGATACAATGTAAAAGCACATTCTGAAATTAAATGTAACCCTGCCAGGTTTATAATGAGATAAGAGATATGAGAGACTAGAAAAAAAGGCATTCAATTATTTATAATTACAATAGAATCAGTTGCATATAATGCTAAGTCCCCTGTGGCTGAGTGTTTAGAGAATATGTTTGGCATTTGCAAGGTTTCAGTGAAATATGGTCACTTATATTTGATATGAAAAATATACTGTTTTAACCCATAAAGACCCAAACCTCCACTGGTGACTACAAGCATCTATTGATCTAAAATGTTTAACAACTGTTCATCCACTAATCCTATCAATACATGTAAATAATTGGTGTACAATGCAGTTTTTCATCTTTTCATGGTCATCACATGTGACCCATTTGGACGTTCAGAGGCTCTGTAGTGAACATGGAAACACTGTCATCTTCTACAACATTGATTCACCAGTAAAACCCATGGAGTTCGATCAGTGACAGTGGATGGACGCACTTGGTTTATGTTCAGTTAATTATGCATTTTGCTGAAAAAGTCCCTTTGTCCTCATTTTTCTCTGTTTTGATATAATAACCTTTGAATTTACTGAGTTTTCATGAACGTCTAAATTAAAAATAGGAAATTAAATACAGGATTCACAATGAAAAATGCAAAACAGAGAGGATCATTTTATTTAAAAATGGTGATACATCACTTAAGACAGGTTAAATAGAGAGAAACATTTATTTGGGAACTGACACAAAAGTATCACTGGGTCTTTATGCATTAAAACTGCCTGTATTAAAAATAAATGAGTCTCTCTAACTGCATAGTGGTGGTGTGTAAGTATTACTTCTTACAGAAGAACATTTTCCTTCCTTCAAAACTAAAATCATGACTTCTGGGCTGGGCAACAAAATGATCATGACAAAAATCATAATACACTGTTGCCCATAAAGTTGGAATAATTTCGTTTTAAGACACATTCCTCTATTTATTCCTACTTTTTATGATCCTATTTTTTTATTCCTATTTATACACTTCATTAATCACAATCTCAATTATACTTAAAAAGATTTAATTTGACCTTTACAGGCATATACAATTTATAATGCAATAAATATAATTTCAATAAACTTAGTTTTTTTTTTTTACACAAAGTTGATTTTTTTGTAATCATTATAATTGTTTTAAATGTTCTTCCACACCATTTCTAAAATATTTGTCATTGTTAAAATAATTGCCTGATTTCTTCAACTTGCACTAAAGAAGAAAAACTGAGAAACAAAGAAACCAAACCTTTCCTGTGATGTAGTATTTTGCCTCTAATTGAGTCTAGATCCATCCTCCCATTTGGATTCAGTGTAGAATCTTCAACTAGGGTCATTATTTTCTATTAGAGGTAATGAGTATAGTCCCATAATTGTGTGTTCATTAGTGTATAATTATTAAAAAATAAGAACAATAAGAGCTGTGTTTTCATTACTTCATAATGATCCATTTGCATCTATAAAGACAAGTCCTTTTGCACTTCTACTCCTTTTCCTTTTCCAGATTTTCATTTTTCTGTTTTACAGCAGGTGGCATCCAGTGTGAAGGCACATTTCTGTCTAAAATGTGGAAGTGCACACTACAGTTATTATCCCCTTAACCAAAAAACCCCAAATGACCCAAACACAGGCTTTAAAGCTGGGCACACACTTAACGAAACAGTGAAGCAAGGTAAGAAGGGACACGACGCATTTGCATAACAACTGGAGCAGCAGATTTTAGTCTCTGACAGTCACAGAGGAGCACAAACCTAATGGCTGAATCACTACAAAACACACTTAATGGTTGGTTGGTAATGACTGGACATTCTGTAGCGAGATAGCCGGCAGCCAGCCATCTATTTGTTTCCAAGATATAGTCACTACTCAGAAAATATGCTCAACCAACAGGATAATCTGTGATCCATATGGCAGATAACACAACCTGCTTTGTAATATAAATGAAGCATAATGAATGTATAAGTACGAACAGTTTATACCACGTAATGGTAGTTTTCATAATTAATGCTACAGCAAAATGTCATTGCTTACCTGGTGCATTTAAAGCTTCTGTAATTAAACCATTATGTCATACTGTATAACGTGTATAGTGTATAAGGTGAAGTTAGTGTTTTATTAAAGATACATACGAATAAGTGTAACAGAAACCCATTTATAGAACCATTATACGTGCCTGCCCATATGGACCAAAGAGACCACAACATTCACTGACTTAATACAAGAAACAAACATTAATGTCATATTAGAAAACAGCAAGGCAACCATGTATAAGGAGCTACACAAACAGGAGTTTACTACAGACCAGTGGTTTGATTCTAGCCTCAAATGATGCCAGCCAGCTTCAGTTTTTTTGTCAAACACCACTTAAAATCTGCAGCTCAGAACCACTATCATTACTACACAAACCATGAGGGCAATGATGCTGAAGAACAAGCTTAATATTAACATTAACATTAGAGTAATGGATTGAACCAAGTATACATTTCCATTTTCTTTTGCATGATTCTTTGAGACTTTCGTTAACATTTGCCATACATTTGGATGCAAATGAGTCACACTATGCTGCAGACCATAACTGCATCCAGAGCCCGAAGGAAAATTCATAAATGCATAAATACATTTAAATAACATACGTATACATGTCTTAGAGTTGTGAGTGACGGTCGAAAGCTCATCCTTGAATGACACATGCACACATATGGCTTCCACGACAGTTTTTCTCTCTACTCACTAAAAATTACAAGCCATGCCTCTGATTTTGGAGAGCTCTCAGTCCAAGAATTCATGCGCGCTGACAGCTAAGGTAAGCCCTGAGAGCTGACCCCTCTCTTAACACCTACTCTGACAGGAACACACCTTCTGATTACCTTTCATCCTCTGTGCTGCGGCCATCAGACACTCCAATTACATCTGCTAATGGAGGAGCCTCTTCCCCAAGTTGGCCTTCCATCTGGTTAGGTGTGATGCAACAAGGGCTGGAAAAAGCTGGATAAAAAAAAAAAAAAAACCTGGTTAGCTGAACTTAGACTACTTATTATTGTGGAAGTTGTTGGTCTGTAACTTCTGAAAAGAAAAAAAAAACAATAAGAAAACCACAAATACTTATATGCTGTCTGCCATCGGGTGTTTTATTCATGCAACACCACAGCTCAGTTCCAGTGATTTATGACATCTCTTTATAAACAAAGGCTGGTTACAGGAGGAAAAATTCAAGGCAATTACTCTTACATTTCTGCAGTGACAGGCTACAACATTCACAACAGTAACTAAATTCAAGTTGTTAACCATTGGATTACAGCTGATGACTCAGTCTAAGCTGCCTTGGTTGTCTCTGCAGCACGCAGACAGTGGATTACTCAACTCAAAATCGCTGCAGGTAGGCAGACAACAGACAACTACCTCTCTAGGGAGCTGGCGAGTCCTGTGTCTCACTTTCTTATCATGCATCATGGTGCCTGGGAGCCTATCACACAGAAGGCAGCATGTGTAAACATCAAATTACATTCAACTTAATAGTGACAATACAAACCCCATAGCTCTTTACAGTAATCAGTATCTTAAAAGCAAAGTAGAATGTGTGAAGTATTTACTCATTTTTAACTTGCAGACAAATGTATGTTTTGTTTACTTCATCACTAAATGCTAACACATTCTGTAGATTGTCACTTTAACCCTTTCGTGCATGAATTATAAGAACCTCAGCCAAGATATTTTTCCTGAGTGTTTTTATTTATTTTATTTTATTTTATTTTATTTTATTTATTTCGAACATGCAAAGAAACAAAATAAAACAAACACAAAACAAAATAAGACAAAAACAAAACAACATTTAAATGAACAGAATCTATGTTCAAGTACGTGCAAGTCTGAATTTTGCATGATCAAAAAGGAATAAGAAGAAATATAAACTTATTTAATCCTACCCCTCTTTAGGCATGAAAAAAATCAATACGACTGAGTTTTTCTTTTTTGTTGTTGTTACAAACATGTCCACTCAGCGCTGGATACCATACATTTAATTTTTAAAGCAAAGAAACATGTATTTAAAACCTAATGTCAGAAAGTGATAAGGAAAACTATGTAATAAAAACGTTTTTAATGCTGCTAATCTATTGTTTTCTCACGTTTTAACATACTCTAATCCTACTTATTATTGACTTCATGGAGATAATATGCAAAAAACAAACAAACAAAAAAAACCTGTTAATTACAGTCTAATATCAATTAGCAATTGATTTACACTGAAACATGTTTGTGCAGATCAGGGTTATTAAGAACAGCAAAGTTACAGTAACAGTATGAATTGCACTGAATGAGATGATGCATAAGTGTCCACTGTGTTGGCGGATATGCAACTAAAACAACAAAACCCATGAATATATAATAGAACAGCTTTGAATAACTGTCCACTGTAGTGACCACTATGCATGAAAGGGTTAAGACTGGTTTTGCAAAAAAGAAGGGTGTGTTTCCTAAATAAAGGCTTGTCTTGGAACCTCAATAAAAGACGATAGGTTATAAAACTGACGAGATCACACAGTGTAGTTGATTTGTAAAGGCTTATTAATATGATGTCAACACTTGAATTGCCCCATTGTCTCTGTCACTGCATTACAGCATCCAAGAAAAAGGTGAACAGGGCTTTTCCAGGTTGTGTCATTGGTTTTTACTGTGGTACGGTTTCACAAAAATAAGCGCTGTTGCCAAGAGATGAGGTTGCTTTAATGACTCTATGAATACAAGAAGTCTGCATGAAAACACCATGAAAGCAAGCACAGTGATGATTTACACACAGTTCAGTGCAGTCAGTGTCAATGAGATCATGTTCAATCCATCCATCATTATTCAATAACCACTTAACACACAGGGGGTGTTGGATACTACTGGTACAGTGAAGGTTATTTTTTGCATTTTCACTTGGTTTAGTGGAGGTTTGGAAAATTCTACCAGTGTTGGCCTCTCAAAACCTCCTTAAAAGCATTGCTGAACAATTGCCAAAACACAAAGCCAAAGTCAGTTGATCTCTTACTCCTGAATAGCTGCTATTTTGACAAAAGGAGGTTTAGTCTGACTACAACTATTTACCTCTGCACCAAATGCATTAATATAACTTCCTCACAAATCATCAACTTTATAAAATTGTGAAAAAATGTAAAATGTAAGGAATTCACATTTAAATGAATTGTAGCAGCACATATTGTTAAAATGATGGTTTCATTATTCCAGGGTTAGACATCTGTTAGATAATATTAGGATTTATTGTCAATAGCTTTACCATGCACTGCAGCTAAAAAAAAAAAAAAAAAATCAGGGTCATAGGAAAAAACTTGGGGATGAGGGGACGGTAAATTCTGTTTTCACCACATAAAGACCCAGTGCTGTTTTTGTGTCAGTTCCCAAATGAATTTTCCTCTATATTTAACCTTTCTTAACGGATTTATCACCATTTACTCTAATATTATTCTCTGCATTGTGCAAACATAAGTGAAAATCAAGTATTTCCTATATTTAATGTACTGATCATGGAGATGTTCATTAAAGCTCAGGTTAAAGTTGAGGGTTATATCCAAAACAGATAAAACTGAAGAAAAAGATTATTTTGTCTTACAAAAAGATGACAAACTGCATTTTACACCAATTATTTACATGTATTGATGGGATTAGTGGATCAACAGGTATTAAACATTTTATGTAAGTGAATGATTTTGGTCGCCAGTGGATGTTTGAGTCTGTATGGGTTAAAGTTTGATGCAAAATAATAAGCCCTGAACATTAATCTCTGTCGCGTCTTAGGCTTATTATGAGGTATACAAGATGTACTGTAACACAGCTCCCAAATCTACATATGCAGAATAAGAAATTTAATGACAAATAATGAATAAGTTATGACATGAATCCTTCCAAAATACATCTAATCTTATATTATGATTAAATGAGCACAAATTTCTAAAATAAAACTGTGGTCAACATTTCTTACAACAGTAAATAAACAGTGCCCTTTCACCAACATGCGTCTTTCTAGGACTCACTGAATCCTACTTGACACTCATGCTTATGTAATTTGGCTCTGTGAGTTATCTGCACTGGCTATAAAACCCTAAGCATCAGCAGGCAACAGGATATCCTGCTGAGAAATATGGCAGGGATAACAGCTGCTGCTGATTTCTCTGTGCTTGCTCGATCATGTCCGATGGCACTGAGGCTTTTAGAAGACTGTCACAGAGCAGAGTGAGGCCATTATACACTCTCTCCAGCTCTCCTATCTGATGGAAAAAAGGTTGAGCCCGTCAGACCAGCACTGAGAGCTGCTGTACCAACAAAAGTGAATGTATGTGCGTCTGAACTCTCCTCTCCATGGGAAGTCTTTGACATCTCCAGCCAGCTGTGCTGCCGGGGAGAGCATCCCTCCATCATGTTTATTGACTGGGAGCTGTCCTCTAATTGAAAAGAGTTGAAATACAGACTTTCACTCTCCCTCCCTTTTCATGAATAACTCATCAATAGCTTTATGAATAACTAATCAATGAGTCTGAGTCAAAGATCAGACATGCATCCTTGCAGAACTTATTTGGAGGAAAACACTCTAGACTTTGACTCATTAAAGGGTGAAGTGTAAATATCACTGTCTTTCCATACCACAGGCAACAACATTTATCCGCACTTATTACCATCACTTAAGCCCTAAATAAATATGTGTCTCTGTTAAAATACATAGTTCGTGTGGAAATCCCAAATCTCATACACACTCTGAGTTTTACATAAGATGAATGGGCTTGGACTGACCTTGAGCTGAACACTGTTTTGTCGTCATGAATGCTGGTGAGTAAGCTGCTGTATGCATGTGTGGCATGTAGATATGGGATGTGCAGCAGTGCCTTTATGTCGAGAAAAATAGACCTTTTCCTGTGAGTAAATGTTGACTTCGCCCACTGTCAGCCCTTCATGACACAGACTGAATTGTGATTTAGCATCACAAGACTACATTAAATAGAGTATTTTCTAGTGTTGTAACAGTGGAGCAAGGTTACTGCCACAAAAGAAGCTAATACATACTACATTAAAGATTCCCCTGCTTAAGAAAAGAATATAGATAAGAGGTTATATGTTAAGCTTATACTAATACTGTATCTGCCTTCCACAAATTTAGATTCAGGACCCAAAATGGGTCATGGAGCTCACCAAATACACAAGTAAGATACAATAACCATAAAATATGTGAATTAATTTACCTGATTAAAATAGAAGAAGAGGGTTTGTAAGTGTTGACTACATATAAAGCCCATATGAAATACAAAGTAATAGTCTCAGTAATAAAATATGGTACAATACAAATGTATGATGTAAAACATGCACAAAAAAGAGACTTCAGATATGATGTTTTGCAGCATAAAAGTCACTCTGTCATATGTTTGTGTATGATAGTATTTAAATATTCTAATTTATGTGTCTATTACTTGATGGCAGTGGTGTGTTAGTATCAGTCCATGTTAGAAGTGAGTGTTAATATATCTGTGATCAACGTCCTAATACTGTATGTTAGCCAAATTTCATTTAGTCAGGATTATTTTGTCGGTGGAATGTGTAAAAATGTAGATATGACAGCAATTTGTGATGTATTTTTGGAAATTTGGATCTGGAAGAGACAAAATATTTTGGTATTGAGCTGAAAAAGTTGTTTAATGTATTTATTTTTGTTTGGAAAATACTCAGAGCATAATTTCTTAACTGTTTGGCTGTCACAGTCCTGTATGAATTAATAATGGACCTTTAATTTACAACGTAAGCATTCAATATAAGTTGAGTTTTGAACCACATATTTAACTTCCCTTTGTATACTCTGCTGGGCATTTTTATCTTCTTCTTAATGCCAGACACATTGACAATTACTTAAATAGGCAAGGAAAATTGAGCTTAATCACTCAGTATGTATACTGCATAACGTGGCTGTACAATTTTGCATTCTTATAGAATACTTTAAGTGGGAAAGAAGGTAGTAAAAGGCTACACAGGATGCAGGCGATCTCGATCATTTATTATCAAAAAAAATGAATGAAACATGTAATAACATTAAGGTCCAAGTCTGAATTAATTAACAATAAATAAAAATGTCACAATATTAAAACAAATAAATAATAGAAATGCAGTGTAAGTGAGCAGATCAAGACAATGTTCCTAACACAGAGATTAGATGTTGGTGTAGAGGCTGAGTCTTTACCACTATCAAACTGCACTGCAATATGAACACCTGCCAATTCTTGAGGTTTCTCAATTATTTAACATGGTTTTGCATAACCCTCATGAGTTGCTACCTCTACAATTCATGACCTTAAAGCACTTTGCCAGACGTCTATTAAAAACTCAGACCATAACCTCAAAATTGTTTGGCTGTCAGCGAGTCATTAAAAGAGGGCTTATTAGCAATGCAAGGCTGTAGTTGAATACCAGAAGTAGAGCTCAAGCAAATATCAACTGAGTGGAGAAAGTATGAGCTTGAGTTTGGCCAAGAATGGCTTATTAATGCATGCCTAAAGGGTACAGGACCTGTTGGCAAAAGCTGGACCAGTTACAAACAGAAGACAGCCACTCATACTGGTATTCAACAGTAAATACATATCGCATATAAAAATCAGAATGTTGTTTTTACTATTGGTGAACAGGCTGGACTTTATCTACTGTGAATTATGCTATTTGTTACATTCATGATAAACAGGGACAAGACGATGGCAAGCTTGTTGAAATTCATGCAGAAGTAAGTGAGGTAACATTTCACCGGCGAAAAGAGGACATCTTATCTCCAGTGTGATTCAGAAACACACTTTACATCAATACCATTTAACACATAGTACAGAACTCAACATCATACTGTACAATAACAGCAAATGGACACTTTTTATATACTTCGCATCTGAAACATTATGGATAAATGAGTGCTGTCACTACTGTAGGGCAGCGTTTACAGAAGCACTACCTCTCTCCAATAAGGGGAACTGATACCTGTAAGCTGCAGTAACTGTGACACATATTTGTTTACTTGGCAATGTTTTGACCTTTAACTGTCACCTGAGGTGCTCTAATGAGAGCAGATGTCTAAATATTGCTAAATAAACCAATAAGGGAGACACAAGCTAGCATGCAGGGTTCCCTAATTCATTACCCCTCCTAATCCCATAAAGCTGCTCTAAATGTGAGCAGTACATGCAGACGGGCGATAAATTAAAGGGAAAACCGATGTAATGTGTTACACAGGAATTGGGAAGAACAGCTTCAGTGCTCCTTGGCACTGATTCTACAAGTCTGCGGTTTCAACTGGAGGGATGAACAGCATTCTTCCAAAGATATTCCCTCATTTGGTGGTTTGATGATGGAGGTGGAGTGTGATCAAACACAATGGTACAAAATCTCCCATAGCTGTTCAATTTAATTAGCGTACTTGTCAAGCCGTTAACTGACCATTTATGCCCTATGGATGGGGGGGTGCTGTCATCCAGGACCATCCATCAGGTCCTTCCTTTGTCACCCATCTGTATCTGAGGCTTCACAGCGTGCCTCTGTAGAAGAGCAGTGAAGCTACAGTGCCACCATGTGGTCATTTCTGACAAGTGTGTTCTGTGTGGTACAAAGGTTGAGAGACCCCCAAACAGATCCATGAACACATGTTGAGACCATATGGTAAATAATGAGGCTTTTCAGACAGAGGGAGGGAAGAAAAGCACATCACAACAGCCTCCACCTGACATTCTGACAGTCAACTCTAAGTATCTGAATAATTTTAAAGTCACTGCTGCAGTGAAGTGAAAATAAAAGTGACAGTTGTGTTGCAGCTGTCACTCTGTTTTCATGAGTGAAACATAAAACTTAACAGGGATTCACAAATAATAATGTCACAACAACCATGATATAAATAAAAACTCATCTGTGCTAAATTGCTCCAACAGTGGGAACACAATAACAAAAGAATAACCTATAGTTTGTAATCATTTTGCTTACGTTCCAAGAATTTCACAAAGCAGCACAGACTGAAATCACTGCCATCGTTCACTTCTTTAAAGACTTCAACTCTAATACATTTTGCTGCCAAATTTATAAACAGCTTGACATTTATAAAAGAGCAGTTGAAAGTTGAGCTTTTTTTTTTTTTTTTTTTTCAGCAATTTAGTCACAGGGTTTATAAAAGGTTATAACAGCATATTTTACTGTTGCTACAGATTCAGATAAATTCCACTGCAGTTTCTCTTGAACAGTTTAAGTGGTAACTATTTTTCCACTTGACATTTGCATGTTGCGAAACCTGCCTTTGTCTGGAAGCACTAACTGAACGCTCTCAGACATAACTGATAACAGGTCGTGTTATACTTCTGCAATTTCTGTCAGCTTGTTCCTGCATTTTGAAAAACCAAAGACTCTTAGAATTCAAACAAATGCGTGGATAATTTGGCACAAACAATGATCACAGCCCTGTCATTTTCATTAGAGCTGCCACTGTCAGTCAATCTGGCAGGAGAAATCAACAATGTGAAGAAGACGGAGCTTTTCATTATTTTCCTCTTTGATGTTTAGACACAGTGATTTACGTACAGGATAATGTTCGATTCTTCGATTCTACTGATATTGCTGTAATTGAAACAGCAATTTCTTAGCTGTTAGGAAACGGCTGGAGTGATTTGCAGAAAAACCTTGTGATTAACAACACCAGTTTGCCAAGGATATGCCTTTCTTCCAATGTGCTTGGATAATGCCACTTGAGAATGATTGAAATTCCAAATATTTAGTTACACGTTTGGACAAAAAACTGATATGCAAATCAAGCAGCGAACCACACTGGTCTGAAACTTATGACCCCGGGGACTTTATCCCTTTAGTTCCTTCAGAAGTGAATGGACGAATACACCATATCCCTGTGGTGAGGTAAGAACTTGGTTTTGACACGATAAAATAAAACGCATATAATTGTTACAGTCCACTTACTCCAATAGAACTGTAGCTGCAGATTTCTGAAAAATATTCTAATATGTAACAGGAGTGTGCTGAAAGTGAGCATGCTCAGAACAACCCTTGCAATGTTTGGCTAATGGCTTATCCAACTGCACCTCTCTGTGGAGGAGTCTCTTTGAGGCCAGTTGGACAAAAGTGGAGAGCGATGGGTTTGTTATTGGTGCTGTACGGCTGGTATTCAATCCAGGGGAACCTCTGAGATGCTGGGTAACATGGAGGCTGTAGCACGTTTAGACTCGTTCATCTTGTCGAGGCCAAAGAGGAGGTCCAGCTGGGTGACTGGCCGCAACCTCTCCTCATCTACGGGTCTGAAGCAGTAAACACAAGAGGTCAAAGGTCATGCTCATGAGTAAAAATCGTCAAGTGAGTTTACCTATAAGCACTTTTGAAAATAACGAATGTTTACTGTGTGCTTTAAAGGGACAACATCTACATCATAATACTGGAAGGTCTCAGAGCATCTGTGTGTGTGTGTGTGTGTGTGTGTATAATGGCACGATTCCGACAAATTGAGGTGATTTTACTTGGCCAGTTTGGTACCTACAGTTGAGGAATAGTTCCATCTCCACACTAAATGTCTCGGCAAGTTGATAGGACCAATATTTTCGGAGATATTAGTCATTTTGGAATACAATAGCCTTACAATCACGAAAGCGCAGTACCACGCTGCATGACGGGAAATGAAGTTAAAAAAAGGAATGCTGCATTTACTCCTGCAGTCCCGACATAGCGGTATTAACATTGGCACCTGCAGCCATATGGCCTGACTGACATTTGAGAGACAGAGAGAAAGAGAGATAGACTGATATATATATATATATGTATATGTAGAGAAAGATATAGTAAGGTACGTCCTGGTAATCCCCCCCCCCCCCAATCTTACGAACTATTCACCTCCCACCTACGTCCGTGTCCTTCGTGTGTACCTCATAATTTCACTCTACAAGTGCGCCTGGGTAATAATACTGGAAATTAATTGTTGTTTACATTTTCAAGAATGACTTGCCAAACTATTTTTATGTCACTACTTAAAAAATATAGACTAACATCTTTTCCCAAAAGTCTGCTCTCCCCAGCATAAAAACTACCACCTCTACAACCCATGGTTCTCCACAGGTCACAAACTAGTATATCATAATACTGGAAGGTCTCAGAGCATCTTCCTGTGTGTGTGTGTGTGTGTGTGTGTATGTATCTGCACGATTCTGTGAAACTGAGATGTTTTTAACTGGCCAATTTGGTACCTACAGTTAAAGAACAGTCCCATCTCCACATTAAATATCTAGGCAAGTTGATAGGACTAATGTTTTGGAAGATATTAGTAATTTTTAAATACAATAGCCTTACAATCACGTTGCTATGCCCATGACAGTTGACGGGAAGCTCAGTACCGCACTGCCTGATGGGAAACGAAGTTAAAAACAGGAACGACGCATTTACTAACATCAGTCCCTAGATATTGGTATTAATATGTTAATTGTCATTTGAATTTTAAAGAATGATTTACCAAACAATTTTTATGTCAGTACTTATAAAATATAGACCAACATCTTTTCCCAAAAGTCAGCCCAGAAAAAAAATGACCACATCTAGAACCTGTGGTTCCCCCCGGGTCAACACACTAGTATTATTATATATTATTTAGATAACATCATAACGCAAGAAGAAAAAAAAACACAAAGCCAGAATGTGGCCCTCCTTACATTAGAATAACAATCAAAAGGCTGCACTGCTCAATACAGCTACAGAGCTGGACTTTGTAAGTTACCCTTCGCAGAATCTAAAAAAAACATTTGGACGTACTTTAGATTTTGGTCTGTAGATGGCCAAACAGTGGATAATAACAGTAGATAAACCTGTATACAAGCTACACTCAGACAAACCATTGTTTCTGGCAAACTTCAGACTACTGTGGACCCTTAGATAGTATTGGAGCGTAAATGTGTTCTTTGTATTATGCGGTCTTTGCTACCAACACCAGTACATGTGTCAGTGCCCAAAGCAATTTACTGTAGGTAATACTCTGACTTATGCTCCAGCAGATATAAGAAGTGTAGGAGAATCACCGCACAGCTCACTTGCAGCATCCATGCCTTATTGATTTTGTAATGTGTAGGTACAGGTCTTTTAAAAGATAAGATTATCTAAGTATTTATGACTGTTGCATCAGTTTTGCTGTCTTCTAGAGAACATGTGTAAAAATAAATACATAAATGGAATATCTAATTGTTCTGAGACCTGGTCCCCTTTGGATTTTAAGATGGTGTGGGATGGATGGATAGTAATGGTTGGTCAGTGGATCTGATGGGACTAGAGGTAGAACAGATGAGTTCTGGTGCCAGTCGACGCTCACACAGGGTTCTTTTGTGAATGTTCCGGCAGTGCCTCTTGAAAAAGATTGTGGTTGCTTGGTATCAATATTGTTAAGAGCTCAGCTACGGGTTTAGTGCTCGGAGTGCTGAAAAGTAAAAAATATTTTTCTTTTAGAAACAATGCCCTCCTCTGAGATGTTGCAGCAGTCACTTAGCAACAGCTGAAAACCAATTTAAACCAATGTGATGCTTCGCCTTTATAAAAGATTAGATACTTTTACATCCCCCAGTGTAATGACATACTGTATTCTGAAAAGATGATGAATATAAAATTATTTGAATGCAACTGATTGTTTGAAATCCATGAACATGCATCCATGTTTTATAACAATCCCTACAACATTTAATGCCCCTTCCTTTAAATCCTGCTCTGTGTTGCAAAAAGTCTAAAGTGTTTTGTACAGAAAACTGAAATAAATAATTTGTGAGAATGTTTAAGTTTGAAGTGAGACAAAAACACATAGGCATCAAACATAATACTGATAGCACACAATCCCACACTTCAAACGTCAAACTTTAAAAGGCAGGTATTGTAATTATATAAAAAGACGCTCGGAAGAAATCACAGCTCTGAAAGTTGTGGGTGTCTGAAAATGAATCATACTTTTCCTCCTCCTCCTCGCTGTCCTGCAGCTGCTGTGCGATCTGCCTCATCTGCTCCTTACGGACGTAGTCTCGGACTCGATACATGGCGGCATCACGGCAAAGCTCCCGGAGGTCACTGCCGGAATAGCCTTCTGTCTTCTCAGCGATGTCCTTGAGATTTATGGCATTGCTCAGCTGAACAAGGGGAAGCAGGATTTACAGTTAGGAGAATGAAAGGCTGTTGGTGGTCTCTGGCTGCTTTTTCTAGCTGCCAATCAAGTGCCAACTGCTTATGGGTGATTAGTTATTTTAATGTGATTTGACAGTGAAAATACAGGTGTGAAATGGTCTCTGAAAATGACAGATGACAGCAAAGAAGAGAATTATCTTTTTCACAGCCACCCTCAATGAAAAGGAATCCCATCTTACATTTTCTCCTGCTAAAATTAGCCTCAGGATGTCCTGCCTTTGTCTTGTGTTCTAGAAAAAGAAAGAGATGACAGCTTTTCTTAATAAGAAATAGGACACTTAAAAGGATCAAACTGGAATTGGACACACATATGACAAGCTTATTGTCCTAAAAGTCTGAAAAACTACAGTGAAATTCAAGATAAGGGAGTATGAATCTTCACTGGTCTCATGATTTGATTCCATTATGACTCACTTGTTTACAATTTTTGATGCATCTCAATGACTCCCATTCTTAGTTTTCAACAGTATTGCACATGGCTCTTTTTCCTCAATTAACAAATGTAGTCAAGTAAACTTGAACTCTCCTTATATTGATTACAACTGCATCTTTTCAATGGAAGTATGTGAGGGACTAAATGTAACTCAGTGTAAACATTAGAAAAATAAAGCACAATTCCTTCTGCAGTCATTTACATGTCGAGATGTAAATGTCCAGCGGCAGCATGATTTAATTACAATGTCTGCATCCTCATGCATCTCTGAAATAAGACATTTGAAGGGGTTATATATTGTACTGGTATTCCAAACACACAACAGCAGAGTAAGTTACACAGCAGAACAGACAAACAGCTATCCAATCCACCACTGAATCAAGACTATGTATCCACAGACTGTATCATTCACTGAATAATTATAAACCCCATTGTTTACACACATCTGTACTTTGGTATCAAGTGTTCTCCATTAAAATAAAAAAAATCTAACTTCACTCTTTTCATTTAGAGCTGTATCTAGTGGTGAAAACAGTGCTTCTTCTTTTTCTCTTTCTTTGACTCTAAAGGTTAGTAGTTCCCATCTTATCTCCTCTCATCACTTCCTGACATTTTGATCAAAGGCCCCATGGTGTTAGTTTTCCACAAGCTGTGAGTCTGTCAGAGTGACTCACTACTTCCTCTAGTGGTCACATAAATCTCTGGTCTGTCACTGTGAACAGATTCACTTCATATCTCTACAATCCAATACATTGACGTCTTTGACATAACTTCACAGCTCTTTATTCTCAACACTCTAATGATATATTTTGGTAATTTTTTAAAAATATTTGAAAGTAGAAATACAACAGGAAGCCCTTTTATACACCTCCATAATGAACATAAATCTTCTAAAATATAGTTTATACACTGTGTATACATTTCGAGTCAACAGACACAATGTATGTGCTTGTGTGTGAAGATCTTACCGGTAAGCCCACATGAAAAGTGGTTGGCATCCTGCGGAGAATGGCTGGATCCACATCTTGTGGCCTGTTTGTAGCTCCCATAACCATCACCTAGTTGTGAGACACAGTAAATGAGTCTGCTGTGAAACACCTGCCAGGTACATAATGGCTTTCTAGCATTCTAGTCTTGTCTTTTTACCCTGGAGACATGGAAAAAGACAGATACCTGAGTGGTTGAGGATGTATCAAGGCCGTCCCATAGGCTCATGAACTGGGCCTTCATCATGGCTGTAGCTTCGTGGTCTAGGCTGGAGCGGTTCCTCAAAAATGACTCTAAAATAAAGGAGCGCGAAAGAGACAGCACTTAGACAAAACTCATTTGCTTGATAGACTGAGGCTAATGGTCTGAATTTAGTTTGGGTTATAAGAAGGATAAGACTGGTTTCCTTATATATTAGTCTGATATGCCTTTTTAATAAAAAACGGATTGCTGCCTGTTATGTCATTCTGCACCATCATAATGGAAGGGGCTTTATGATTAAATATGGCAATTTCAGAAGCAGCAATCTGTGAAAACTTTATAGAGCTGCTACCCAATTAGTTACTACACTGGTTTCAAATATTAAAATGCTAAATGTCATGAGGTGATATTGATTTTCTGTTAGGTACACTCACCAATCTCATCAATGAAAATGATGCAGGGCTGGATTTTTACAGCCAATGAGAAGACGGCAGCAGTCAGCTTCTGTGATTCACCATACCACATGTCTGTCAGCGTGGAGGCCTGGAGGTTGATAAACTTGCAGCCTGAGGCTCTGGCTGTTGCCTTAGCGATCATGGTCTTCCCACATCCCGGAGGACCAAACAATAAAACACCTGCAAGAATAAAATCTAAATATGTATCTGTAATGTTTTATTGTTTATAAGTCTGAACAACAGTTGTATGGTAGAGAATGGCATCTGGTACCATTTCAAGTTTTCAGAAATACCAGGGCTATAAATCATAAATGTGTTTCTAAGGGAAAGACCTCCTACATAAAACTGAACCGAGGTATTGTTTTAGTTTTATGAGAACATATGACTCACTATTGGCAGCTTTCAGAAGGATTTTTCAAACTTTTTCTGACGTCCTTTGTTTTAACACTTGTACAAGTGAAAAATTGGCCCAGCTCTAGGAGTCCGTTCTACAAACATTCTTTATTACAAGTTATGTGATTAAAAAAAATAAAGCTTGGAGAATCACAAAGGAACAAGATTCCCAAAGCAGCTAATTGTAGAGGTTGACTCATCCTCTGCACAAAGCTTTGAGTCAAACCATAAAAAAAGTACGCATTTTTTAAAATGTGATTATCCGCTTTAATCATGCCAAGGATTAATCAGATGATTTTCTGGCACAAAGTCCTAGAAGAAAGCATAATTCATTGGCTAACTTTCTAGCATTTATACAAAAGAGACTGGTTCACACACAACTCATAAAAGGCTTCAAACAACTTCTAACAGAGTTTACTGGCTTCTAAAATTGAGATGATGACAAAAAATATAGCCACAATATATTAGCTGTGTAGTTCAAAAATGTGGGCCTGCAGTGGATTTGGAATTAAATAATGGAAATGATCAAGTTTTAGGAGCCTAATTATACATCTTTCACTAATACTTTGTGATATTGGCTGATATGAAATTTCTTTTTTTTTTTTTTTTTTCAGAGCATACAGTTCTAAGACTCACAAAAACATTTATGTGCACATGTGTAGTTTATGTTGCTGTTGTATTCAACTTATTTATATTTGTAAAAAACAGAAAAACATTATATATATATATATATATATATATATATATATATACACACACACACACACACACACACATATATATATATATATATATATACACACATACAATATATAATTTTTAGATAGATAGATAATTCATTCAGCAGAAAGACAAGCCTTCTTTTTTTACCATAGGCTTTGTATTTTTGTTCTATACATATATTCTAAAGAAAAATAGGCTAAAGTGTCAAATTCCTTGTTTATGTGTGCATACTTGGAAAATTAATCTGACTTCTTTTCGCGTGCCGCAAAATATCAAGTTTAAACTTTATTTTGTGAAAGCAGAGTTAGCAAAATTAAACTGCAAAACTATAATTATCTTGCTTACATTACATATGTCTGTTTCAGACAGTATTCATATTTCAATGTATAAGCAATAAATATTAAATTTAAGCATTAGTTGTTTACAAAAGCATTGTATGATACAAAATATTTAATATGTGTTAACACTTCAATACAGTCTGGTTGTTGGCCTGTAAACAGTATATAATTGGACATAACAATACAGAATAGATGGTACCTTTCGGAGGTTGAAAGAGTTTGGATCCAGCCAAAAGGTGTCTTTTCTGGAAAGGCAGGATGACTGTGTCTTGAAGCTCATTTATTATATCATCCAGTCCAGCTATATCTCTCCAGGTGACCTGCAAGAAAACAAAGTACCATGAGTACAGTTCTAAAAGATAAAGTAATCTTAACAACACAGGCTCAGGGCTGAAAATGTCACCTTCATTGTTTGTGGATCGACGAGGTGAGATGCAATGTTCATCTCATACTCTGTGAGGCTGACCCCCTCCACGCCGATCCTTTTCATCAGCTGTTCTGCCTAAAGAGAAAAGATGCAGCCCTAATCTTAAGACATACTGGTTAATGCAAAGACAGTACACATAAAATGAGCACACAAATCAGTATTTTTATCTACTTGATCGTATCTGTTTACTGATTGCAGAAAATATGAACAAATAAAAAACTACATCTTCACCTCACAGTTAAATCAGTACTGAATGCACACCACAGTTCTGCAGTTACATTATCTTTGCTGTACTTTCTTACCCTTTTCTTGGCTTGATTCTTTTGTTTATGTGTAGGGTCCATAGCTTCGACTACCCATTTAATGCTGTAGTAGGTAGCCGCCCCGAAAATAGTAAGCCTCAACAGCATTCCAACTACTTCACCCCTGGATAGAGGCCGCAGCAGGGCCTCTCTGGGAAGATCTTTTAGCAGCATCTCCAGTTGAGGTCAGTCCATTGGCTTGATAACATGAAAGAGCTAAGTAGTAAGGGGAATGAGTCAGGCAGGACCTGGAGGAAGACAGTATATAATTCATTTAAGAACCAGTGGCAGCCTTTCAGTATAGCTTATAATTCTGTCAAGTGCAAGTATAGCCATCCTGCTTAGTGTGAAATATCATTAAAAGGTGCATGAGATTGTGTCATTAAGCCTTTTACTTTTAAGTTGCTGATAATTGAGTACTTACATAAGAAACACTGAAATTAAGTAGGATGAAACAACTTTTAACTGACATAATACAATATCTTATTGCTTGATAGTGATGTTCAATGTTTATAATGTATAATGACCACTATTATTATTGTCTAACTGAGAATAAAATCTGTTTTATTAGATTAACCTGACCAAGAGCAGGATAAAGAATGAAACAACTATTAATATATTTAAGGAAAGACATGAAATCACACAGTATCTACAAATGTCCAATTAACATGAAATATAAGAAGGTACAATTTCTACAACTATTTCGGTGTAAAATTAGACGCAATCAAACTAATTAAGACGACTACTTTCTTGATGTCGATGACGCAAACAGGTGTAGACCAGCAGTAATATGCTAAATCCTGTATTAAGCTAACTCCTGTCTCTTACCTGTACCAAGCGTATACGACTGAAGCTACAATTAAAGTCGATATTAAAGAGAAAGGCGTTTGATTACGTTGGGTAGCAAACGGTTCCACATTTTATAAAACGAAAATTTATTCAAATAAATATTTTAAGTTCATTTCTTAGCATCCCCAGAGAATAAAGCTAAAGCTAAATCAGCTGTCGGTTGTAGCAAAGTGTCACTTCCCAAATTTGGTTAAAACCTGTATTTTCAACAGTTCTTGAACAAAAGGAGCGTATAAATACAACAAGTCTCATAACATAAGCTAAAATACTAAATTGTCTTACTTACTAAATCCGCATCAATGATACAATGTGACGAAAATGTCAAAAGCAAAATACTAGCGTCGGAGGTGCACCGCTGTTTGAGCCTCGGGTAGAAACAAACACCATAGGTTTGTTTTGTTCCTATATTAAACTGTACGTCGCACATTTTGCCGCTGGATGGCAGTGTTTACGTTCATTCAATGTTTGTATCAGCACCATGGACAGCAGCTGCACAACTGTGACGAGACACAATACAAAAAGGTTAGTAAAGTGAAAATCTTTGAGTAAAAGCACTAAATGACACACCAAAAGTCAATGAATGAAGTGTGCAGTTTGGTGTGGATTTATTATACATCATCACGAAAGATGAAAGAATTAAATACTGGTTTGAACATGAAATTTGTATTAATACTTTACATGAGTGTTTCCATTTTCTGCAACTTTGCACCACTACATCAGAAATAAAATACTAATAATATTTTTACATCCCTACATTTCAGTTACTAGAGCCTTAAATTGGAATAAAAGGGGAATAAGAAAATTTAGGAAATATTACATTTGTTGTCAACAAAAGGAATATATGTTGCTACTTAGACATCAGTAGGAAGAGTCTGATCATCATTGGAAATGAAATGATAATGTCTTTATTTGTAGTTCCTCATTGGGGAATTCTATTTTTTTTCCCCGTCATTATTTTGTACTCACACAGAGGCCATAAAGGCTCACACATACACAAACAGAATCAATACACAAGCACTTAAGGTATAGAGAGGCTTCAGAGCGAGCAGGCTACCACATGGTTCAGCGCACTGCGCAGCTGGGGGTTCAATGCCTTGCCTTAAGGGCGCCTCGGCAGTGAGGTGCCCTTGGTGAACTGGCACCGCTCCACCTACCAGTCTACATGCATTAACCAATAAAGACCCAGTGGTACTTTTGTGTCAGTTCCTAAATATATTTTTTTCTATATTTAACCTTTCTTAAATGATTTATCACCATTAATTGTCATATTATCCTCTTTAGTTTGAGTTTTATTAGTATAAATGTTGTATTTTCCCATATTTAATTCACTGATCATGTAGATGTTTATTAACGCTCAGAGTAAATTCATAGGTTATTACATCAAATGCAGAGAAAAATGAAGAAAAAATTTCTTTTTCAGGAAAACATATCCCCAACTTAACATAAAAACAAGTGTGTCCATCCACTGTTATTGATCCAACTCCATGGGTTTTACTGGTGAATCAGTGTTGTAGAAGATGATGGTGTTTCCACGGTAACTACGGAGCCTCTGAACATCCAAATGGGTCATATCTGATGACCATGAAAAGATGACAAACTGCATTTTGCACCAATTATTTACTTATCTGGGATGGGACTCCAGCCACTGTTATAGGAATGGGTTAATTCAGTTGAAGAGAAAACAACCACAGAGACTGAACAATACTGGTAGTGATGAAGTTGTGATGTAGTTTCATGATGGGATGCTTTTCTGAGAGGGAAACATCTGAGGGATCGATTAGAAGGGGTCAGTTGTGTGAGTTGAGGTGGTGAAAGGGTGGAGGACAGCTGCAAAAGAGCCACAAAACTGAGATGACAACTAGATGACAGCAGAGATAGAGAGAGTGCTTTTAAAATTTGACAGCTTACAAGTGATTGGCCAAACAGAAGTGTCACATTGTGATTGGATGAGGATGTAAATCAGCTGATTGAGGTCAGAGATAGCGGGGAATTTTAAGGAGGTAGTCTTCATCTGTCTGACAGTTTTAGTAACTGGTTCCTTTTCGCAAGACAGTTGTTTACGCCTTTCATTTCCGCTGAAAACAATGTGTCTCTGACCTGTGTTCCTTTAATGGCAGAGAAAATTCTCCCCCTAAAATGAAATAAAATCTTTGAAAACCTTTTTGGATTATCTGGAAACAGCACTGTCGCAGAGAGTAAACAGTCCTGATCTCACAGGACACAAACGTATGATAATTTGATATAATATAATGCATTACTACAGATTAAATGATAATAATAGCTCAAATTAACCCAACATTAATTTTCTCCAGTAGTTACATGCAAATTACACATTAGCACAGCAGTAAGTAAAAGTAAACCCTGACAATAAACATTTTACACCATCAATACTATTACTTTTCACACAATTTACCAATAATTTACATATTTCACCAACAAAATGTGCTTATACTGTGATATTAGTTAGAGAACTATTTCCATGTTGTCATATTAATACTGTTTGTAGGATTTGGGTGCTATTCCACCCTTATATGGAATTGTTTATATTTTTCGTCAAGCAAATATTTTCAGGTACATTACAGCAGGGGTAAAGAATTCTAAAAACGAGTCTAAAGGAGTAACAGTAGTAAATATTGGGTATCTTTCTGTATGTGTCATGTAATCCGCCATTGTCTAGGGCAGAATGTTTTGCTGGTGATGTCTGTGGATCTGTTGATAAGCCTCCAAACTTATACGAATGTCTTCAGGTAGGCGTGATGCAAATTTAGCCACACTTGGTTGATAGTTCAGATCTCAAGTCTAATCTGTGTTTGGTTTCCACTCATTTCCAGGGCTGTCTGATAATGGATAATTCAGTCCTCTTAACAGCAGCCTCATAGATAAGGCTGTAACAAATGGGCTTCTTCACCGGGTAATCTATCACACATGGGCCAAAGGGATTGTTAATTGTCACACATTGTGAGCTAAATTTAAAAATACAGTTACAGTTTGTATCCAGATGGTTCTTTGCTTAAAGATTTTCCAAGTGAAATACAAAGTGGAGAAGCAATATATATACAAATATAAAAGTGTTAAATAAGCAGAGCAATGTCATTATTTGCAAGCTTTTACATCAGATGATTTAATGAATTATTACTGGTATTTTACCCCAACTCATACATCTTGCATCAACCTAAAAGGTGCACTTGAAGCAAAAATAAACAATAACAGTTTTCATTCTGACATTTGCCTTGCGGTCCATAGGAGATGTAGATTTTGGCCCAGCTTGCCGCACTTGTCTGTGTGCATAATTAACTGCATTTTAAACAATGTGCTAGAAAAAGGTGATTGTTTCTCTCTCTCGTTTCTTTATTTGTAGTACACTTGGGTAAAAATCCCACATCCTCTCCTCCCTTTGTAGTCCAATTAGCTGTCCAATTTGGATGTAATATTCCACCTTGCACAGTTCCGGTTTTAGGCGTCCAGGGTGTTAAGTCCACCCTTGTTGTGGAAAATGGCACACAGACTGCTATTGCACACACCTTTGGCCATGAAAATGCTTCATAAAAAGCTTTAATCCCCCTGTACTGCAGCAGCGTGTCCCAGGAGATAGCAGGCTGACAGGGCCATTTTGATGGGTCCGGGCATGAAAGCGCAGGCTTGTGTATCTGCAAAGTGCAGCCGGGGCTCCACACTCCCACAACGCCTTGCACCTCACCCAAACAACAACTCTCACTCGGGTGGAGCAAAAGAAGAAAAAAAAGAAAAACACTAATTCAGCTGCCATGGTTGTCAACCTCCATCGTGCCACTGCTGAAATAAATCTTATAGTTCTGCCTCTCCACTCTGTAGTTTCACATACTAAACCTATTCTGTTCAGTGAAAACAGCGTGGCCACTGATTGTTTTGTAGCCGACCACAGAGGAACTGCAGGCAACAGCTACAACCACGGTCACAGTTTTCTTACATGTTATGAGGCTGCGCCGCCAGCACTGTTTCTTGCGGAACTGTTATCTTAATTTGTCATCTAATCTATTTTTTTTTAGAAAAACTGTATGGATTAAATTGTGAAATAGATGTTCAGACTTTCTTAATATTCATTTTAAATGCAAGTATCAGTGTAATGAGTTAACATTTGATATAAATGATCTGAATACCAGTGCAATTACGGTATTTGACAGAGAGTGTTGCATTATGGGTTGTTACATTTATGCTACTATAGGGTAGTGAGTGTACGTCCATCTGTATATAGTGATTCTTCAGCCTTGTTGAGTTAATTTATCCCTTAAAAACCCTTAGAACTTTTTTTGTGGTGACATCCAAATTAATTTTCCTCTACATTTAACCTTTACAAAGTGAATCCCCACAATTTACTATAATAGCATCCTCTGTGTTTTACATTTGTCTGGTATTTTTCTGTATTTGATTTACTGATCATGATGATGTTCACAGAAGCTCAGTGTGTCAATCATATTAAAATAAGGAAAAAAAAAAAGGACCTTTTCAGTAAAATATATCATTACCTGAACATAAAAACAACCAGTCATTTGTTGAACTACATGATTTTTAGTGGTGAATCAATATTGCAGAAGATGACAGTGTTTCCATGTTTACAACAGAGCCCCTAAATGTTAAAAAAAAAGAAAAAAAAAGACAAATCTGATGCCCCCGAAAAGCTGAGAAACTGCATTTTATCTGAAATGAACCAATATTAGTAAGTAATGATTAGTAATTCAAAAGTTATCAACCCTTTGATGTATGAATTATGAGAACCTTAGTCAGGATTTTTTTTTCCTGAGTGTCTTTATTCCTCTTGAGGGATGAAAAAAACAACGTGATTGAAATTTTTCTGATGAACCTTTTTTTTATGGAGTTACAAAAATGTCCACTCAGCGGGACACAAGAAACATGTCTTTAAAATGCAATAACAGAAAGTGATATACTGTATAAAAACTATGAAATAAAAACATTTTAATGCAGCTAATTTGTTTTCTCACATTTGAACATACTCTAATACTAGTTATTACTCACTTCATAGAGATAATATGCAAAAAAAAAGGGATTGTTGTCGAAGAAAACTGTTAATTACAGTCTAATAACAACCAGCAACTGATTTACACTCAAACATGTTAGTGCAGATCAGGTTGATCAAGAACAGCAAAGTTACAGTAATTGTATGAATTGCAGTGTATGAGATGGTGCATAAGTGTCCACTGTGTTTGCTGATATGCACATAAAAAAAACAAAACCCATGAATGTACCATAGAACAGCTGTAGAAAAGATGTCCACTGTAGTGACTACTATGCATGAAAGGGTTAAACATTTTAAATCAGTAGATGCCTTTTGTCCCTAGCTGCTATTTAGGTCTTTGAGATGTGTTGATTTACTGCTGTTGAAGAAATAAAGACTAATGAAATTATAATTTCAGAGAGTGAGCTGCTAGTTCATCTTATTAATTAAAATGTGCACCAACTTTGAATTATCAGCAAAACACTCTATTATAGTCTCATCTCACTTTAGTAATCTTGCTGCCACAAACATACTTCACATACAATATATTTTACTGTTACTCGGTTGAAGCAACGGCGCAGAACACAATATTAGTGAGCTGTAATGTTAGTTTAAGACTTGTTAAAAAATATCCTCAGTTCATTATGAAACTATGGTGGGACAAATGAGACTAATGCCACATAATGTGCTACTGAGTCACCCAAAAACCACAGCAGCTGCACTGCAACAGACCTAGGGTTATGGTCCTACTGTAAGCTTGGTCAGGTTTTTTGGTTAGTTAATTTTCTTGTGACTGAGCATTACTCCTTGACAGCAGGTCTATCTTAATTTGCACTTGCTAAACTGTTTAACCTTTAAGTGAATGCTATTCTCTTGCAACACTTAATTACTTGTTTAGGAAGAGAGATTAGCTCTAGCAGGATAGAATCATTATTTATAGGGAGTCATTATTTATTTACCCGGTGTAACCTAGCATCTTTTTAATCTACCAAGTGCTGAACCTGTGTACGTACATGACTGTATTGTCTATCTTTTTTGTTCTTTTCCATAGGGGTAGGTAGAATCAAGCGAAGTTCAACAAAAAAAACATACATATCCCTTTGTAATTTTAGCCACGGAACGCACAAGGACAAAACATACCATGCATACACATTCCATTTCATTTCAGCATTTCAGAGTTTGTGTTGCTCTGTCTCCTGGTTACCCTGCTCTTGAATGATTTCCAACTGATCTGGGATATGATTCATGTCTATTATATGTAAAATAAGCCAATCTTTGTAATTTGGCATGCTTAGATGGAAGGATAAGCAAGCAGGGGATGCATGAAAGAAGCAATGTCTGGGTGAGAGATGTTACTGTTCAACAAAAGGATTTCACATGGTGCTGAGGCTTCCTCGGGCATCCAGCGCTCTTTGTTCATTCTGCCAAGGTAACTCACAAGTCGACAACCCACCGACATCACCACAGAAAGCTGATTTCAGCTGTAGTTCCAGACTGACAGCTTCGACAGTTTCATCAGCTCCATAGGCTTCACCATGGTTACCAAGCCACTGTCAAGTTGAGAAAAAAATGGCCTAAAAAGAGCGTTAATTTGTTTTATTCACCTTTTCCAGCACCTGAGACGAGTGAGAATTACAGCACGCCATGCATGAGGCTGATTTCCTTTTTTAGTCTGAAGATGAAATCAGTTTGTCAGCCTTGGTTTATAAAAATTCTGCACATTTTATCCCTTAAAATAACTCATAGCAATCAAACGAGCTGTGTCTTTTTGTCACTTCATCCCCTCTGACAGATAGTAGATGTAGATAGTATTGTTCGGTAAAATCTGAGAGGGCAAAAAAAGGGAAACCAATGACCCACTGAAAATAAAGATTATACTGTTAAACACAGTGAGAAGATAACAAATTAAAACAATCTAACATCATAAAGTATTAAATCGGATTAAAGCTGTATGAAATCAGACAGGTTGTCACATTATTTCCCAAGATCTAAAGAAAATCAATAAATCAAATTTTATTTATATAACGCCACATCATATTAAAAGTTATCTCATGACACTATCTAAACAGTGCAATAAACCATATCCCTATCCAAACTGTGGCATGATCAGCGTATGCACAGCTGCAAAATCTATATAGCTTTTTTGATTTTTGATTTGTCTTTATCTTTTATTTTATTCTTTATTTTGCACTTCTTTTGCTCTTGTGTGCTTTTGTACTTTGCTGCTGTAAACTTGGAATTTACCCTTGTGGGACTAATAAAGGCATATCTTATCTTATCTTATCTTATCTTATCTTATCTTATCTTATCTTATCTTATCTTATCTTATCTGTACATTTAGAGCTGGTTGAAACTAGACTGTTAAGCCAATTTACGGAAACCCAACAGAATCCTCCAGGACCAAACACTTGGTGAAAGTGGAGAGAGAACAGGCAGAAACCTGGAGCAGACCCCGACTCCCGGAGGATGGTCGTCTGACATGATCAGGTGAGGTTAAAGAAAGAGGGTTAAAGGAAGAGAGAAAGAGAGAGAGAGAGAGAGATTGGGGGAGGAGGGAGGATGGGGGAAATAGGGGGAGACACATGGATGCACAGCAAACTGAACTATAATAGTTTAACTGTATAACTAGAACAACTGTTGCTAGTAGAACTACCAATAACTAGAACAAATGTCCTTAACAGTTAATACTACTACTCCAAATACAAGTATCAACCACTGTTGTGCAAGTTACTTCCAAACTGTAATACATAACAGATTACTTGCTACTGTTACATGACTCCTGTATTACTTCTGAGTTACATACAGACTCTAGTCATAAATGGTGCATGTGCAGTAGAACCTCATCCAAAGTCAAACCCCCCCTCCCAGTATTAAAGATAGGAGAGCCTTCGGACGCATAAATTTGCACCCAGAAGTACCTGTGGTTGGATAGCTCTGTAAGTAACGCTACAGTCTACGATGTTCGAATCCCAGCAGGAATGCTTGCATTTTTTTTCAACATTTTCCATGTTCAAACAGGGGGCACCAAGGACACTGGTAGATAAATCTGCAATTGATAAAGTATTCTAAATAGTCATAAACGTTAGCCTACCTTGTCATTGCTGATCACAGGGATCATGCTAACTAGCTTCTGTAAAGCAGGGTTAGGGTTAGTAATGAGCATACATCCATGTGGACAATGGACTGTCTTCTGCCATTTTCACCCACTGGCTGAACTTTACCGATGCATTTTGGATTGCTGAAGGTCTCACAGTCTTGCTGTTTTTTTTTTTTGTTTTTTTTTTTATGTTAGCAATTAAATTATGGGCAAAAAGTATGTCGTAACTCAAGCACTATTGAACATGTACCGAGTAAAATATTACTGAAAATTGATTAGTAATGCCTTACACTACTGCATTACAACAAAAAGTATTCTGTTACTGTAATGCATTACTTTTGTAACCCATTATTCCCAACAGTAGTATTAACAGTGGGTATACTACTACTACAGCTGTTAGCTGGGGTGCCAATAAGGAGGGGTAAACATGACAAATTCATGGGGCCCAGTATTTGTGGGGGGGCCCATAGAGCAGTGGAGGGGGTCCAGTGGATATAGAAGTTGTGAAAGTTTTGTGTCAGATGTGCTGTATAAGAGGGGTGTAGAATTCAGGAGGCAAACATTGAAAGCATGTTTAGTTTCATTTTCATTTTCACGATATCGGAAGTGCACACCCGGTCCGACAGATTGAGACAATAGTCAATTTGTGTAGGGTCCAGAACAATTATGCTTTCATGGGGCCCCTGGCTGTTAGTACCAATAATAGAAACCTCTGCCATCTATGTAACAACGTAACTATGTAATAAACACTATCATAACTATATGGATAAAGGACTGATGACGATGGAGGCAGCAGAGAAGCAGGACCACAGCAGAAGGTCCAGAGATGACCCAGGGAAAACCTGTAAGGACATAAAGCACAGAGACTCCAGGGAAAACGTTGTCAGGTCAAACTGAGAAATTAATATTACAGAGGAAAGTTTCAGAGACACTGATAACACATAATGAAGACACTGTCACACTGCATGGATTTAAACACTTCTTTATAGCATGAACACCTGTTATCACCTGTCATCAGTCACAGATGACTGACCTTTGCTATCTACTTCTAAATTTAACATGTCACCTTGAACATTTAAGCTTCAGCTTACACCCCAGTGTGTTGAGATATTCTGCACAGGCTCCAGTCTCTTGTATATAGATGATGCACACAGAACAAGTTTTAAACCTATTTAAGTCTTTTATTTTACTGAAGGGATTGTCTTCTGCATTTTCTGTGGAATTGATTTGCTAGCTTCATAAAAGCGAAGTCACATTATATATGGCTGATTTTTTTCTTTTTAATATAAGTGTCTTCTATGCTAAGTATATTAACTGTTCCCATTTATTTCTAAGGGAAAAGAGAACTGACAGATTTAACTTCATGCTTAACTAAAACCTTCAAACCGTACATTCAAAGCCCTTCAGCCCCATTTCAAGTCAAACTTCAAGCTCTGAACCCCACCGCCTGTCTCACCTCTGACAGTTAGAATATATTAATGTCAGTGTCTCTGGGTCTCTTGCAGAATTAGAGATACACTATTTTGTTTCCAGTCTCCATCCTCATCCAGATAGCAGTGAAAGTTAATTCAACAAAAATGGTACAGCACTGCAACAAACTGGAGTGAGTAACTACAGGGTTTTTTATGGAGACTGAGGGCCAATAGTCCACTCTTCTTCTCATATACAGTACTATTAAACCAGAAAACAAACAAACAAACAAAAAAAAACATTATCATCCTCCCTCCTTTTTTGTCAGTTGATATGACTGGTTAGTTTCATATCGATATTATGGTGGAAAAAAAAACAAACAAAAAAGAAAATATGCTCAAAAAATCTAAGGTGTCCATTATCTTTTCTACCAAGTTTCATGAAAGTCAGTGCAGTTTTTTCCATACAATTAAGACATGATTAATTACATTTACACGCCTCATTTTGCAGAAGTAAAAAAATAGATACATAAACAAATAAATCGTGCTTTGCAAATGATCAGTCATTTTATCAGTACAAACCTTTCTAACAAACAGTATATTGTTATTCAAAGCAGAGATACTTGACTCAGTGAGTATATTTACATGCGTACTATTGTTATGAGTATGATCGTCTTCTGCATTTAACAGGTTCCGTGTAAATAACATATTCTATTTGGATATTCAGCATTACACCTTCCAAATTGAGTCTTTTCTGATTAATATGAGGGAAATGCTGATATTATTCAGGGTTTATGAGAATACTTTAGAGGTGTCTACTGCGGATTTGGGAAAGGAATCTAATTTGCATGTTTTACTGCAGGTTTAAACACGGCCCTGTTTACTATCAGCTGGGGTGAAAACAAAGATTGTCTCCAGTACAGATGGAGGCAAAAAAACCAACAACAACAAAAAACGGATTTCTGGTCAGAACAGTAAACACACCTTCTGTTAAACATTATGGATGAGGGTATATCAGTAGGGGTTTGACAGCAAATATTGAAAACTGACATTTTCCAGAAGGTGGAATATAGAACATGAATGGAATATTTGTTTTCATTGGTCATAGAAACAGCTAATTAAGAATTTTGTCTTTTTTAAAATAAGGGCAAAAGCTGGAATATTATGTACATGTAAACAAATTCATCTCCTGTTTTTTTTTTTTTTTTTTTTTTTTTAAACTTTTGCTATGACTCACCGGCAAGAAACCTGAAATGCACTTATTAGAATTTAGAACTAGTGTCTGATTTATCTGTTCTGGGATTTTTAGTAAAGACATTAGGTTTGGTCCATAATTAAACACAGTTGGTGATGATAAAGCACCTTAATACTGGAAACCACCTAGAATAAAACAAAAAAATAGAAAAAAATCTGTTCTGAGCCATTTTTGAAACATAGTGGTAAAATACGGTGGACTCCATCAAACACAACCTTTTTCTTCTTAATATAAACTGTCTATGATAATGCCCCCAAAAGACATGTTTCTAAAATAATTCAGATTTTTCCGCTAAATAATGAAAATATTTGTGAACATTATATTTTGCTGCTATGATTAGATGCCTCTAAATATAACACACTGATCCTTTAAATGTTGTGTATATCTATAATAATAGCAGCACAAGTACAGTAATTTAAATTTTAGTGGTTTTGTTATTTCTATGAATATGAAGGTAAAAAAGTGGTTTGATGTAAACAAATTTGAACAAAACTTATTTGGAAAACAGAAGAGAAATACAGAAGTAAAAGCAAGCTTAGATAAAGTAAACATAGAGAGTAAATGTAATTAAATTCTTTGGTGTGATCTTAAACTACAAAATCTGCTGGAAAAACAAGGCATATTCTCAATCAGAAATCACGATAAACATTTTACTGTATATTGAGGCGTGGGGAAACACATATAAAACCAATATACAGCAATGTATAAAATGCTAAAAAGGTCATTAGACCTATAAATAATGCAGGATATAGAGACCATCGACATGAACGTTTTCTTCAGTGACAAACTCTAAAATTTCCAGATTGGATTGAGTTTAAAACAGCTCAACTAATATTTAAAGTAAGACATAAATTACCTCAGAGTTTGTTTTCAGGGAGAGAAATGGGATATGATTTAGGAGAAAAACTGAAGAAGAACTGTAAAAAGGATGTATGTGTAAGAGATGAATTAAAGCAAAATAAAAACATAAATAGTTCAAAGGAAAATATATAACACAATTTTTAAAGAAATGTAAGGATGAGGAACGGCAGTTTAAGCCAGGATGGTAATAGAAGTGTTTGAAGAAGGAAATTCAGCTGTACCGTTTTGTGCTCTTCTGTTTTCTATGGAATGTTGTAACCTGAGCTCTTTTTCAGTAACTTAGTGCTGACCTGTTCTTTTTTGTGGACTGTATATATTAGTTATGTAAAACTGAGGTAGGACAATATAAGCTCGGCTTCTTCCTACTCCATTACGGACATGAAGTGTTGAGGAGCCACAATGAGGTAATTGTACATTATGTGACTTTTCTTCTTTACCTTTTTGGTTGGCTTGTTGCCTTCGATATTCTGGAGTGTTCTGTTTAAATTAGTTTTTCTCTTTGCCGTTTTATCACCCTTTATTTTGTTCCTACTTATGTTCGATTTAAAGTTTATCTGTAACTTTTTATATTATAACACGTATTCACCATTAACCCATAAAGACCCAAACAGCCCCCGGTGACCAAAATCATCTACTGATCTAAACTGTTTAATACTTGTTGATCCTTTAATCCTATCAATACATGTAAATAATTGGTGTAAAATGCAGTTTGTCATCTTTTCATGGTCATCAGATATGACCCATGTGGACGTTCAGAGGCTCTGTTGTTACCGTGGAGACACGTCATCTTCTGTAACATTGGTTCACCAGTAAAACCCATTTTGACCCAGTTTGATCAATGACAGTGGATTGAGATACTTGATTTATGTTCAATTAATGATATATTTGCTGAAAAAGTAAATTTTTTTCTTAAGTTTTCCCTGTTTTTGATATAATAACCCTCAAATGTAATCTCATTATGATTATTAAAGTACAAGATTAATAAATTAAATACAGGAAAATACCTGATTTTCACTGAAAAAACACAAAATACAGAGGATAATATTAGGATGTATGGTTATAAATCACTTAAGAAATGTTAAATATGGACAAAAAGTTATTTGGGAACTTTCACAGAAGTCACGCTGGGTCTTTATGAGTTAATTAGCTGCTTTTAACATGTATATTAGTAGAATACTAGTTATTTGCTAGTCATTATAGATCATTAATTAATACCTTATTCTGCAAGACCTTATTCTGCCCTTACTAGACCCTTAACTAAAAATTTCTCTATTTAAGCTTTTTATAATTACCTAATTACCGCCTATTCATAGTTAGTTAAGTCAGTTGTATATCAATAATGAGCTCAGTATTTGTAGATTTGTGCTTGGTTCCATATGAGTAGACCACCTTTGATAAGTATTATTAGGAAAGAATAACTATTCCTTTGGTACTCCCACCTTAAAAGCCCCATCATAATTGATAAACAACAACTTACTTACTATGAATAAACGGTAATTAGGAGCTTATATAGGGGGAATTCTTAGTTGAGGGTCTGGTAAGGGTAGAATAAGATCTTGCAGAATAAGGTATTAATTAATGATTTACAATGACTAACAAATGGCTAGTATGCTTCTAATATACAGGTTAGTAAGCAGCTAATTAATGGTGAATATATGTGTCTTGATATAAAGTGTTATCATATCATATCATATCATATCATTTCTTTAGTGTTATAAATTTCTGTTTTTCTCAGTTTTTGTGTGTAATGAAGCACAGTGACACGTTTAATATAACTATGAACATAATGCGTTTACATTCACTATTTTGCCCACAAATCTCTTGATCCGATGTCTTATTAGTAATAAGCCATTTTCACTTTGAGCAAATGGGCTTTACTGATTCAAACCGATCTCAGCTAGCTTACTGGTGGTAGCAAGGGCTCTAAGGCGTTACCACACATCCACTGCGTTTACGTCTTCACCGATCACCTGAATAGCTGAAGCTGACTCCATAATCTCCACCTGGCATGAAGCATTCTGAGCCATGGAGATGAAATTGAAGGGAACAGCCCCAATTCCTCAGGTAGATTCTAATAAGGAAAGCCCTGGGGAAGTGAGGAGGGGGTTGGTGTCTGTGTACGTGTGAGAGCCATGGAAGCGGTATGTGGGCTTGTAAAAAGCACACAAATGGCACAGCTCCTCTGACAAGGAGGACGTTTAAGTTCAGAGCGTGTGAGACTTGTCCCGTCGAGTGAAAACAATTGGCCGGTTCCAGCTCCCATTCATCAAAGTGACAGTACTTGGCCACGTGGAAATGAATGAATAAATAAAGGAGAACGCAGTCAGTGTGCAGATGAAGTGGAGCCTGCTGGGTAGACGCTGTCAGAGAGGACTGTCAGTATGTATACTATTCAGCCCTTGTTGGCAAAATGACATCCCTCATGACTACAACACCCCTTGCATATGGTTCTCTCTTCTCCACCACACAATACATTACATGCAAATCATTCTTGACAGTGTAAGTGAAATTTCATCTTTACAATAACCCTTTCACCTCCCATCTACTGATATTGTAGTCCTACTGGGCTGCTGTCATGGCTGCCCTGTTGTGTGCTCCCTGAAAAAACAGAAGCAGTTGACCTTAGAGAACTCAAGCACATCAACATCCTTTTCTTGACTTTGACTGTGAAAAGACGTGTATTTGTATGCACCCCATGTGGATTTGGAAAAGTATGCTTCACCCCTTGCTACCCTTCTCTTGAGCTATGACCTGCCACATATTCATTATTGATCATCTGTCTGTTGCCGCTGGGTTGCCTTGGTTACCTATAGGCATCTAAGCTGCCCTACAAATATACTTCTATGTGCAACTCGCAGGAAATAAAAATGTCTTTGATAAGGAGGTAGTCAGAGCTGCAGAGGTTGCAGACACATTGGGGTCATCTGACAGGATTCTTTGTCTCTTTTATCTTTAGAATGAAGAAAGTTGATTTTTTTGTAGCAATCAACACTTTCTTTACACTTCAGGCTGCAGTTAACTTACATTCAGTAGACTGCATGGTAAAATTACTGGCATTAAAATTATAGCGTAATGAGTGATCATTGGATAGAACAGATTCTTAAATACAATTAAGTGTGGACAGTCTTTAGCAAATGGGTCAAAATATGAGTTAGTGTATTTTGTTACAGTTAGAATTTAAGGTTGTACCATATACAATATTTGTGCATGCTCTTATATTTAGATTCTCGCCATAAATACATAAAGGGATTACTTAAAGGTGTCACTAATTTTCCCATGAGTCCTGAGAACAGCACATCTCCACTATAACGCAGTTACAAGTGAAAAATAAGTTCTGTAAGTGTAAATGAGGACAGTGAATGGTAAATTTACATTTATTTTCATCTTTGTTTACTTGTATGCTCTGTAACAATGCTGTAGAAAGTAAAACTGTTGTGTGTTACATGTTCACATCTAACATCAAGTGTTAACGCTGTTGTGAGGAAAATAAATGAATAAATATATAAAAAATAAATACGTAAGTGTGTACACACACACACACACACACACACACACATATATATATATATATATATATATATATATATATATATATATATATATATATATATATATACACATATATATACAGGGTGGGGAAGCAAAATTTACAATATTTTGAGGCAGGGATTGAAAGACAGTGTATGACCAGTTAGTTTATTGAAAGTCATGAGAATTTATTTGCCACAAGAAAATTGACATAATAGAAAATGTTTTTATTCTATGTGTCCTCCTTCTTTCTCAATAACTGCCTTCACATGCTTCCTGAAACTTGCGCAAGTGTTCCTCAAATATTCGGGTGACAACTTCTTCCATTCTTCTTTAATAGTATCTTCCAGACTTTCTCGTAATAGTTTTGCTCATAGTCATTCTCTTCTTTCCATTATAAACAGTCTTTATGGACACTCCAACTATTTTTGAAATCTCCTTTGGTGTGACGAGTGCATTCAGCAAATCACACACTTTTTGACGTTTGCTTTCCTGATTACTCATATGGGCAAAAGTTTCTGAAAAGGTATGGATAATAGTGTTAGGTATGATTATGACATCAATATATGTTTGGTTTCAAAACAATTGACGTAGTGCCTGCTGAGAAAAAACAACTAAATGTTCATTGTAAATTTTGCTTCCCCACCCTGTGTGTGTGTGTGTGTGTGTGTGCGTGTGTGTGTATATATATATATATATATATATATATATATATATATGTGTATATATATATATATATATATATATATATATATATATATATATATATATATATATATATATATATATATATGTACCTTCCATCTGCAGAATCTTCTCTTTGTCTAAATCATTTTAACCACTATTTCACACTGAAGGGGAAAAGACACTTTTAAGCTTCTGTGTTGACTCACAAAGTAGAGCATCAGAGTCACATCTCAGAAAATCTAAACACCAATTAGCAATTACAGCTGTCAGTCACATATAATATTTAGCCCCCTACCCAATTGAAAACAACTATAATTTGTGGTTAGACCACAAGTGGGTAGAATTCCTGTTTCTTCTCTGAGAAACCACTTGAATTACAGTATGATGAAAGGTAATCATGAATTTTTTTTACCCAGTGAAGCCAAAAAACATGCAGTTTCAATATACCTGTATGTTCAGAGTGACTCCTGAGTTGCAGTGTTCATTCACACTATTTACAACATGTCATTAACTTTAACTAATCTATATGAATATGTTACAAATTACATTCAAGGTTATCTAATCTGTAATAAAACAAATCCTCTCAGAATCAAAGCTCAATGTGGACTGTTGGAGTAATATTTTTATGAGGATCCAATGACTTCCTGGTATTTTTTTCTGGGGGTGCTAGGCAGCCCACAGAAACGGCAGATACTCACGCTGTGCCCAAAACCCCACATTTTCTTAGTATGTGTGTGACATTCAATTTTTTTGTGTGCATAAATGGTGGCATTTCTCTTTCTGGACACCAGTGGTGGCCCGTCAATAGAGGGCCCTAGGGCTAGTCTAACATGAAGAAGAAGACAATAGGTATCACCTAAAATAATTTTACAAAAACATTAATATGAAAATAAATGAGCTATAGATGATACAGGTAGTGAGTACTGTGTATAATCTGCATTCAAGTGTAGTTGAAAATTTTTTTCAGTCATTTAATGGACAGTCAAGTCACATGTTTGCTGCTTTGGGCGCCGGCTGAGAACTCCATAGACTTTTGTTATTGCGCAGTGGACCCCCCCCACCCCCCCACCCCCTCCAATACAAGAGATAGCAGAGTCTCAGGGCACAAAAACTTGTGCTCAAGCACCACCCACAGGAGTAAATGTCACATCCCAAAAAGAATCAAGACCTTCCTCCGAAATGGAATCAGCAAATAGGTCCATAAGTAATACTACTGAGCTGCAAGGAAACAGCTGGTTAGGTCAGTGGTTATCACAGTGGACTACACTTTGGGGAGGCTCAGGACTGATTCCCAGTGCAAGTGTTAACAGCGGTAAATTTTTAATCCTTATGTTGATTTTCTGTGTTTTCAGCGCCATGCGATCTACTCACACTACCTTCACCTCTGGTCTAAAGGCATTGTCCATACTGTCAGTGGAAAAGGCACTTGTCAGGGACATGCCTGACTTTAACAATAGTCATAGAAAAATTTACTTGTTTGAAGGATAGATGGGTGAAATGTACATATAAGAAATACATGACTGAAAACACATACTGTGTATTTTTATTTTTTTTATTTAAATTATTTTTTTAAATAGTGGTGCATGTATTTTGGTGTATCTTAGTGGTGATATAAACTGCATCCCCACCAAAAAATAATTTTTTCCAGCCACCACTGCTAGACACACTAATCAGGGTCAGTTCCTGAAAGCCTCAATGCCAGTTAGAGGTGCGTAACCTTGGTAACCAAACACCACCATCATCATCATCACCACCACCACCTCTACTGGCACCTACCATACATCTTCGGCTGTCAGAAATATGAACTGCAGGCAAAAAAAAAAATTAAAAAAAAATTAGATATTCCATCCACACAGCCCTCTGTCTACAAAAAAATCTCTGTCCATACAATAAAACAGACAAAACACAACTACAAACTGTTACAAATGCTCAGATTAACCATCATTTCTGTCTAACTTTAAACTATAGACAGCATGGATAACATTTTAATAGGTCTTTTTAAAAAATTTCATTACAGCACTGGTGCAACTCAAATCTATACATTCATTCACTGATTTCCTAATTGCTTAGTCCTTGTGAGGGTCATGGGGGTGTTGAAACCTTGGCTACTATTGTCAGTGCGTTGCCATTTTATTGCAGGGCTATACACATAATCTACACATGATGACTGCAATCTACTGAAGGTATTATCCAGATTTATATTTAATCTATTTATATGATCTATATTTGATGCTCCATGTGCATGATCATCACACATGAACAACAGATGAAACGTGCTAGGATGTGACAGATTTTTAGTCTGTATTTGAAAGTCTCCAAAAATGTCTTTTTTGTAACATATCTGCATTAGTGTTGATGGGAATCTTCATAATCAGATAATCCTTAATTAATTGGAAAGATAAGCAACTGTCACAGGTGACAACATCACTATTTTATGTGGAATGAATGGTTCATGAGGTTTATGTTTTTGTAGTCACTACTTCATTGCATTATGGGATATTTTTGGTAGCACATTGTCCAGTGCTTGCTTATTGAACATTGCATGCAAATCATGTTCACAGGTCCAGACCTACAAAAAATCATGCGTACTGTTCCAATGTATTTAACAGCATGTTAGTAAAAATTTGTACATTACATCTTTTTGTGTTGCTGGCTCTGGCAAATACTAGTTTCTATGAAATTAAGGTTTAATTAGAAAAGCCATATATAGCTTATAAATTTTAACTAATTAGTGAGTCTCAGAGGATTTTTATAGCCTTTGGTCACAGTCACTGTCATAGTTATGTCGATTTTAACTATTAACAGAAAATGCACGTAACTGTTTATTCATGTGTGAAGGATTAAGTAAAAACTGAATTAGGATGAAAATTTCATCATCACTCTAAGTCACTAAAAATGGGCAACTTAGTTTTAACTTTTTATGGGTGACTTTGAATCAATCTGTCACATGAATGAAATAGTATTGAACAGTGCAAGCAACTTCTTTTTTCCTTTGTCAGGACAAAAAGGCCTTATTTTCCTCATGAGCTGGGCTCCTTCAGCCGTGGCATATCATTCTGAGAGTGACACCTTCATCATAAATTACATACAGGCACCATGATAGCACCCAACTTCAGCCTCGGGTAAGCAGTGGGTGGTGCGGAGAGGCTTGACTTGCTTGGCTGCACAGAGAACCATATTGATTACCACTCATGTTTCTTTTGAATCAATCTCCATCACCCATTGGCCATTTTCTGCATTATATTTCATTTGGGAAGGCACATGATTGAGATGGCTGCGTGTGTGGAGCCCGTCTGTAGACCTCCAGATCCCATCAGGAGATTCAGTATTGTCTCTGTCACATCACGATTGGCTGATAGAAGGAACCACATCACTGTCACGTCCATACCGCCTCCTCATCCTCCCTCGGCGCATCCCTCGAGGATCCAAGGACAACATTTACTTCGCCCTTGAATTTAAACCTCCAAATTCCATTTCTGATTCAGTCTAGACACCCTCAGTGATGGTTTTGTCTATACCTATATATGTCAAATGTGTTAACATCAATGTGTGCAATTATGGTGAGCGAACAATTTCAGGTTTGATTTTCCTGTCTCTTCTAACGATAAATGAAAAACCTTGAATAGATGCTTCAATCTAGAGTTTTATTCGATGCATCAAGCTCTTCGTGAGGCAGCCCTGATATAGTAATAAAATATTTTCCACTGTCAATCAAAGTCCAAAAATAATGAATATCTTTTCATATTTCTTCTTTTTTTTGCTATGACAGGAAATTAACCCAGGAGCCATATTATGCCCCCCCTGTGATCTCAGACATTCCTCACCATGACAGCAGCCACACATGGAATATTTATCCCCAAACACAATCTAACTTTTGATTGTTCTATGATAAGCCAGAGCTGCTGTATGGAGGCTTTGTGCAACGGATCTCACTCAGCTGGTGTCAGCCAGATTTATTTTTCCTCCCAGCACTAGAGCTCGGTCAGCGCTCAGCTCAGCCCAAAACCCCCTGGCTCTCACACCAATCTATCAAGTCCATCAGTGTTTCATGTAGCCTGGGGGACACTGGCTGGCAGCCTGAATGAGCTTGCTCTTCCTTCTCTTCTTCCTTTCCTCTGCCCTGCCTCCTTTCCCCATCTGAACCACAGAGCTGGCTGTATGGATTTTAACTTCACGTAAACTGGGGAATGTGTTTTCAGCGAAATATTTAATACGGCTGGACCTATTAAACTATGGTACTAGTACACAAATGCATGGAGGCTGACCCAGAGGTAAAGACAACATTATATAACAGCAGTCAGGGACCTTAGTGCCTCTGCCAGTTTTTCCTATTTCTTTCTATACTTTTATAAATCAACATAAAGGTGTACTGCATGTGATTTAGGTGGGATCTGTTTGCAGAATTACAATATTATTTTTTTATGTTTCTCAGTCTGCCATGTTACACCAACTATTGTTTACAAGACCAGGGTAAAGACGGGCATGTGCAACAATATGAAACTTCACCATTAGAGGTCACAGTTCTAGACCATGTCATGTTTTTATGGCACACAAAAAGTCACAATTGGACAGGGGTTTGTTTGGACCATTAAAACATTTGCATTTGGTCTTATGAATATTTGTGGATTGATTCATTTGTGAGAACTGTTGTGATATTTAGAATGTTTTTCTCAAATTTTAAGAGCCACTTCATCCTCGTGACGGTCATGGGGGTGCCGGTGCCTAGTTCATCACCGGTTCATTTCAGGGCTGACATACAAATGAACAACCATTCACTCTCACATTCACACCTACAAGTGATTTAGATTGATTAATTAACCTATTAAGGATGGTGGGAGGGGCCAGACTGCCTGGAGAGAAGCTATGCAGATGCAGAAAGCCCCATACTAGTCAGCACTGGAATCGAACCCAGGACTTTCCTGCTTGAGGTGATAGCACTAACAATAAAATACAGAGATTGTTGTCTTGTTACCTCCGCCAAGGGGGTTATGTTTTTGCCAGGGTTTGTTTGTTTGTTTGTTTGTTTGTCTGTCTGTCTGTTTGTCTGTTCGTTAGTGTGCAACATAACTCAAAAAGTTATGGACAGATTTGGATGAAATTTTCAGGGTTTGTTGGAAATGGGATAAGGAAGAAATGATTAAATTTTGGTGGTGATCGGGGGGGGGGGCGCAGACCAGAAAATTTCATCAAAATCTGTCCATAACTTTTTGAGTTATGTTGCACACTAACGGACAGACAGACAGACAGACAGACAGACAGACAGACAGACAAACAAACCCTGGCAAAAACATAACCTCTTTGGCGTGGGGGGGCCCACGGGGGGGGGCCACTGATCAGCCTTGGCGGAGGTCTGCGCTCTCCGAGTCCTTTTCTAGTTGCAGCTGTGGCTTAGAAGCCCCTGCCAGTTGTATTTTCCTTTTGTTTTGGTGAGGTGAAGAAGTTGCTCTGTCAAAGATTGACAGTGACAATGCATACTTTTTATTTTTTTTTTAAACAGTATCTTTATTGCTTTGGTGTACATATTAAACATTCAGTATTCACTTGTACAGTATTGTTTTGAAATAAAATACATAGTCTATACCAGGGATGGCCCACCCTGGTCACAGAGAGCCCTGTTTCAGATGTTTCCCCTCTTCTCCAGTACACCTGACGGTCATCATCAGGCTTCTGCAGAGCTTGATGATAGGCTTATCATTTGAATCAGGTGTGTTGGAAGAGGGATACAACTAAAACAAACAGGATAGTGGCTCTCCAGGACCAGGGTTGGCTACCCCTCATCTGTACCCCCAACCCAACCTACCCCTTCATATAAACATCAGCATCATTTCACTCTCTTACTCTCAGTGCAAAATGAAATAAAGGTACAAATAAATGTTACATGAAATAAAAAATATTCTGGATATTCAAAATACAAACATATGGATGTCGTTCACCTTCAACCACCACAGAACAATAATGATAATACCACATTACAATACAATGTTGCAGTATTTTCTCCTACATTTCCTGTAAGATTTGTCCAATATCTGTATTATTAATAAATTGTACAAAGCGTTTCCAGATGCCTTCATATACTTCTACTTTATTTTTAAGAATATATGTTATTTTAGAATATATGTTATTTTCTTCAGAACCATACACTGAGCCAAAGCATTAAACCAAGCACCTATTGCAGGTGGATGATTGACAATGGATTCTTGTGAGAGCCTATACTGTTACATGACTTAACTGCAGCCATTTTGTACATTTTTCCCATTTGTTTTTCTTTTCTTTTACCACCTCATTTTTTGTTTTAGTTAATAATTTGAATCTTACACTATCACTTGGAATTCGGGTCTTCTTCCCTCCACATTTGAGCTCAGGAAATTGCACAAGGAACTCTTGCTCTGCTTGCTCTTGTGGGTCAAATCTACTCTTATCCCTAAATTTTACACAATGCACCTTAAAAGTTACCAAATACCAAAGAGTTTTGAACTGCAATAAGAAATGTTACTATTAGGGCTACACAGCTGATTAAATTGCATTGCTGTGGTAATCACAATAAGCAATAAGCTATTTTGTAATTGTCAAATGCAGCAATTTCATGGGTCCAGATTTAAGGTGTTCTAATTGGAGAAATGGGGTGGCTTAAAGATGCGGGAGACTTTCGTGACCAATTTTTCATCAAATCTGTAAAACCTCAGTCATAGCCTAAGTATCACAAATTTGTAAGTCTTTCTGTGATTACTCACCTGAATCTCTTGCATTACGGTGAACAATTTCGAAGTGCCATCCACCATAAACATACCATTTGTTTACAAACTGAGCTGAGAGGTGACTCGGGCATCTTCGGAATTTTGACGTGATGTGCATTGTGGGAAAGGGAGGTTCGCGTAGCCACCTGACAGTAGCAGCAGCAGCGCAACCATATGGTGTTATATGAATGAAATAAACATGACGCAGAAAAGGCTGAAATGTGGAAACGGCTGGAGGAATATACATAGAGGGAAGGGAGCACCTGCCCTTTCTGCATCTGTTCCGGCTGCCGCTGTAAGGTGGCTGCACAAGCCTTCGCATCCCACAATGCACATTGTGACAAAATTCCAAAGATGTCCGAGTTACCCTCCGGCTCGGTTTGTAAACAAATGGCATGTTTATGGTGGATGGCACTTTGAAATTGTTCACTGTAATGCAAGAGATCTAGGTGAGTAATCACAGAAAGACTTACAGATTCATGATACTTAGGCTATGACTGAGGTTTTACAGATTTGATGAAAACTGGTCATGAAAGTCTCCCACACCTTTAAAGCAAGACGGTTTGATCCTAGTTCTTCTCACCATCCACAGATAAGCACTAATAGGTCTACTGATTGATCTAAATAGGTGTGAATGTCAGAATAAATGGCTGATCATCTCATCTGTATATCAGCCCTGTGATGAACTGGCAACATGTCCAGGTTGTAACTTGCCTTTGCCCACTGACATTTAGGATAGGCACGACATCTGTTACTTTGGAGATGCAAGAGATTAAAGTAATTTAAATTGTATTATGCCTAGTTCAGACCAAAAAAGCACAACAAAACAAGTTGAAACCGGCATAGTCTTATTCAGTTTAAAATTGTACACCAACTTCACGTGTCTAAAGTTAAGTTATCCAAAATTTACCCAGGAGTTATTCATATATGTGACAGATGTGGACAAGCACCTGCTTCCCTGTTTCACACTTTTTGGTCATGTTCAAGTCTAACGGCATTCTGGTCTTCAATATTTGAAGCGTATTCAGCAATTTCAGGTCTGACCATTGACCCCTACCCTTTTATCGGACTTTTTGGGGTACCATTAGAAGGTCTCCCTCTTCAAAGGCCACGATTAAATAGTATTGCCACTCCTCCCTTTTAGCACGGCAACTCATTCTTTTAAATTGGAAGAATGACAAACCCCCTCCTTTGGCAGATGGATATGTGATGTCATGTTTTTCCTTAAAATTGAAAAGATTAGATACACATTAAATGGCTGAATGGGGAGGTTTAATGTGGTATGGCATCCTTTTATTTCTTATGTAGAACAGCTGACAATGCACCTTGACTCTGGATAATGTGTGTACAAAGTGACTGGGCAATTACATAGTGGAACCCTTTAATTTTTATTTTTTTTGTGGTGTCTCATACCTCTGCTATATGTCTCAGTGTTTGTCTTACTTTTTCTATGTTTGAAAGACTTCATAAAAATACATTGATCAAAAAAACAAAACAAAACAAAAAAAAAGCTAAAACCTTGTCACTCCATGCAAAGTAATGATTTGCTGCGTTGTAAAAACCTGCCACTTCACACCAATGCCATTAGACAACATGGAGTATCACTTCTCTCGGATGGACTCTCTGCATTGCTTTTCAGGGTTCCTGCTGTTTGATAAAATTTGCAGCGTCTTAAAATATGAATGAGGATAGTGAGTTATTTACAACAGCTGCTTTTCTGTTGTTGATGAAATGGTGAAAACATAAAAAAATAAAGGGGTATTCCCAGAGCCAGTCTTTTGTTTAGGGGAATTGGTGTCACCTTGAAGAAAACACCAACGACACAGCATTTCACTAGGGAAATGGTTCATAATAAAGCTGCAGTTCACAGTGACAAGTGAGCTACAATCTATAAATATGGGAAAAACATACACTATATAACACTATGGTCTAAAAACAGCTACTATCAACTTCAAGCTGCAGCAACTTCCCCCAGCAACATGCTCAAATGGTTTTGTGTAACTGCGTTTTCATTCTGAATAGGGCTTTATGTTTGTCTACCTTTTGATTACTATTATACAAAACTAACCAACACTGGGCTGATATTGTTAATGGCAGATGAAAGGCAGTCCAAATTAACACAGGAAAGCAAAGCTGAAAATTTGTGCACAGACTGTCCATAACACAACATAACATAACATAGCATAGCATAACATAACATAACATAACATAACATGACATGACATGACATAACAAAGCATAGCAGAGCCAAGCATAACATAACATAACATAACATAACATAACATAACATAACATAACATAACATAACATAACATTCCATACCATAACATAACAAAGCAAAGCAGAGCCAAGCATAACATAACATTGCATAGCATAACTTGACATAACATAACATAACAAAGCAAAGCAGAGCCAAGCATAACATAACATAGCATAGCATAGCATAACATGAATTGTCATAACATAACATAACATATCATAGCAAAACATAACACAGCATAACATAACATAACATAACATAACATAACATAACATAACATAACATAACATAACAAAGCATAACATAACATAACATAACATAACAAAGCATAGCAGAGCCAAGCATAACATAACATAGCATAGCATAGCATAGCATAACATAAACTGTCATAACATAACATAGAATAGCAAAACATAACATAACATAACATAACATAACATGGAGCCTGTCTAGATGTAGCCCTGCTTTAAATGTTGGTCCCAATGCTTTATTTGACAGTATTGTCTAAATGTATGCCAAAAGTGTACAAGCTTTTTGTGTCCTTGACCAGAAACTACTTCATTCGTCATTAATAATTGATATTATAGTAACATTTAGTCAACGGACAGCAGAAACCCATAACAAATGTACTCACTGATAAAGTAAACCTTATCCACATTTTCCTACCAGCATATACAGTATGACAGCTGGCAGCATTTCCTATTCTTATTGTCTAATATATCTCACCACAGCTTCATAACACTGTCTAAAAACATAAAACATCTCTGTTTGTTTTGTGTTTTGCCTCATGAATTCATCAGTGCAAAACCAGACCTGAAATCACTGTATACTGACTTAAATATAGTTGCAAGCATTGTTTATAGAATAGAACAGAATAGAATAGGCTTTATTGTCATTAGGCAGGTTGTGCAACAAAATTTCAGGTGGTTTCTGTCAGCCTCAGTGCACTATGGAACTACATACAACACAATGAAATACATATATTAAAAGAAGAAAAAGTTATATAAATATAAACAGTTCAGAAAAGACATATGTGCAAATTAGAGATATATTGTATGACAAGGTAAAAAATGCCAGAAGCAAAGCAAATGTTAGTGGAGCAGGAAGACTACAATTCCTCTCAAAAGCCAATTCTACCATATTAAGATGTGATATAAAATGGTCAGATTATCCCACCATAAAATAGCATTATGATTATTTTGTAATTCAGCTATGTAACACCATTACATGTAACTAGTTACTCCTCAGCTCTACATATTACATGCTGGTTGCTTGAAAGGTCAAAGAGAGATAATTGCATAAAATTTGCTCATTCATTCTTTATGAAGATGGCGACATTTGATATCAGATCTAATTGGGCTGTGAAGGGCATTGCAGAGAGCTGTGATATACTGTTGAATACAGATGTCACCTTTCCCATTGTCAGAATTGTTAAAGCTAAACTACATCTTAACATGATGTAAAGTTACAGAACATGCTTTTTAATTATTCAGATCAGCAGCTGCAGCAGCATTGCAGTGTGCAGTAAAATGACAAAGGCACACATGAGAAGAAAAATTACTTAATATTACTGCTGTTGGTGGGATATTGTACCCCTGCAGATATGAAGAAGAAGAAGAGAGCTGCACTCTGATCTAATTTCTTCATGTAGTAATACTTCACTGCAGGTTTTTTTCATTTTCAATGGAAAACTGCAGTTGAAGAAGTCTGTTAAAAACTGTCTGACCAAATGATAGTGGCGTGTGAGCTTTGAAAGAAATTTGATGTTCTTTTTTGTAGAATGAAACGAGACAACTTCTTTTGAACGGTTCTTTTACTGGTGATCTTTGGCGGTTAGCTGAGCTGCAAAAGAATACATTTAGACAGACTGTGATCATGATCTCCAAAGGTCACTGCAATGAAAAGTGCTTGTAATCACGTATCTGGTTGAAATCACTGAGAAGTCGATTAGAACTGTTTTATGAGGTCTTGGATCTCTGCTTCATTTTCTTGTTGCTTAGTGACTGCAGGGTTCATGTGGAGTTTCTGAAGGAAAGTGGACCTCCCAGAAAGTCATGCTAGTACAACACATATTTATTTTTGTGGCTCCACAAGGGCATTTAGGAAACTGTTTGCAGTGAAAAAGCAAAAGATTAAATCCCTTTGTGTCTGCCTTAGATGTGAGAGCATATTCCATAAGCCCCCAGTTTAAATGGAGGATATTAGTTTGTGGCTAGAGTAAAGAGAAGATTAATACAGTTTGTTCATCCTCCCAAACTAAAAAGCATCCCAATCTCTGAGGAGACATGAAACTTTAGATACATAACTAACAAGTTTGAAGTTGTGCTGCAGATGCCATTTGGGTTCACTGCTTGAATTACAAGGATGTACATTTAGCCCAGGGCTACTTCGCTGCTCAGCTGCCTGCACGTCTTCAAACACAAGCCACCAAGGACCTGCTTTAACAATGTTTCTATTTGAACAAAATGGCTGAAGACACTGCAGTGTTTAATAAGAACTTATTTAAAATAAGGAATGTTATTCCTGGAACTAAATACAGAATTTAATTACTGATATTTATTCTGAAACCTATAAATGTGAATTAATATGCACCTTTACAATTACTCTTATGCGTAATCTATATATTTTACATTGCCATGAAAAAATTATCATCAGTAAATCTGTGGATTTTTATCTAGTTCTTCTTTGTCAGAATAATTTACAAAGGTCCTGCACTGTGAACTCATGTCATATCTATGAATAAAAGCAGGTTTGACATTAAAAAAAAAAAAAAAAATGTGAGTATTGAAGTTTCTCAGAAGTTCTGTTTATTTGAACAATTTGGTGCCAAAAACTCTCTTCATTCATTCATTCCACTTAAAAACATAAATGGACTAATGCATCATTAAACTCATACCATCATGGGAGATATTAAAACTCCATAACTAAGGATAAGGAGCTAAATGGTTCTCCCCTGGGTTATTTTTGATAATATTCAATACTCCCTGGGGGTGAAATTAAACAAAAGCATAAATCTCCCCTAAATAGATTCAGAAACTGAAGCTGCATGCTGAGCCTTGATAGTTGTGGGGGAAAACTGGTTGAGGCACACTGGCCTAAATAGTAATGAAACTACAGAAATACTGACACAGAATATAAAGATTCAGGCTAAAATCATCCCTAAGTTTAACAGAGGTGAAGGAGGATTATATTTAAAAGCTGAAATGGGTGAAACTGTCAGGCCTGTAACAACTATAACTTTGTATGAAGTGTGAACATATTTCCTTTTAACTGAAACAAGTCTTTGAAGGAAGACATTTGGCAGAGTTTTCTGAAACCATATACTGATGCAATGTTTTGAAAAAATGAAGAAAATACACTTAAACAAATTTTTTTTTGGGTTCATGATTCCAGAATGTACACAGCTGCTCACAATATTTGGACATTTATTGATAATGTACACCAACATTCAGATTTTCAGAGAACAAAAAACATGACAAAACCTAAGACAAAGATAGTTCTGTCTCCGTGGTTGGGTTGAAAATGTCAATATCCATCATATAACAGATAAGCAAAGGTGAGTTGTTAGAATTTTTTTTGTACTGTCAAAGATCTGAACAGCCGCCAGCAACCAAAATCATGCGCTGTAAAATGTTTAATAACTTCTGATCCACTAATCCTATTGATACTTTTAAATCATTCAAGTATAATGCAGTTTCTCAGGTTTTCAGTGACATCAGATATGACCCATTTGGACATTTAGAGGCCCAAACCCATGAAGAATAATTATAGTGTTATGTTAAATACATTGCATTAATTATGAGTTGTTGTATTATTAGTATTATGCACTGGCCTTTGCCTCACTGTAACCTCATGTACTTCCCTGCAGATAAACTCATGTTGGTTTGCTTGCAGGACACAATGTTTACAATAGCAAGAAACATTGTGACTACAGGGAGCTGAGATCATGCATTCCAACTGATACACGTCTAACACAACACTCATAACCAGTGGTGTAGCGGTCCCTGGAGAAGTGGGTATACTCTCCATTTTTGCCTTTTTTTTTTTTTAGTAGTCCAGAAAAAGCAGTTTTTGAAACCGTGACATGTCAACTACTCTATTTAGTTTACCAAAAAACCCGTCAGTAGTATTTGCTCACCATTATAAAATTATCAAGACTTGACCAGGAGGAGTTTGTAGGTTTTACTAGTCACACAAGCAGCTGCATGAATGTAAATGCATTCAGCATGAGGCAAACATAGGATAACATTAGCCTTTCTTAACGTTAGCATTTCATAACATTAGCCTACTCACACTGTTTTACTATTGGTGACAAAATCTCTTCTCTGCTAAATATACAGTCATATGGCCAGTAGAGTAACCGTGACTCATTTGGAAACCACCTTTAAACTTACCTCAGAATTATGTATTCTAAGAAAGTAGGTTCTCTATGTGTCACTAACTTGAAAGAAGTTTATTCTGCCTTTCTCATTCGCATTTCCAATAATCGTGCATCTTTCAACAAAACGTGCTGTGACCTGTCAATCAACTGGGCTGGCACTGGCACCTGAGGTGTCCAATCAGGTTCTAGAAGTGGCCAGCGCTAGTTAGCTAGTTAGTTAGTTTTCCTCAGCATGAGGCCCGCCCTACTCTGTCTCTGATTGGCTCATCAGTCCTCATGCCTAAAGTTAGCCAATCTAATCAGTGAAGGCAGTGAGTACTAGCCAATTAGAGGCAGAGTAGGGCGGGTCATGGATTCACCATCCTAAGGGAAAAAAATGGGCAATTTGGCTCAGATACTACTGAATGGTGCGTATCAGGGAGGATTTAGAAGTGGGTGATGACTAAAAAATAAATAAGTATACTCCATATACCGGCGTATACCCTGGACTACATCAGTGCTCGTAACACATTGCAAGCACATTCCAGTAGCAGGACATGAACTGATGGTTGGCAAGTCACGTCAACAGGTGAAGTCCAATCAGAAGAGTTGGATGATGTTGCTGAAGTCCAACCTATAATTCGGATTATTCGGAAGAAGAAGAAAATTGTGAACCCGACTCAGAAAATGGGCCTTTTTCTGCTTGAGTTCCTGCGTGAGCTCTTGCATATTGAGACCAGCGCTGATGATTACATATTTTGCCTGTGACCAGAATAAATTTTGTGAATTGAAACCAAGACACATCCTGAACTCATCTTTGGAGCTTCCAATAAACGAACATATGAGACCCTTACACCCATGTTTAATAAATGGCAGTGGTTGTAGATGTTTGGGTTTTTTTTCAGTTAATATATTTCACTAAAAAAAAGTCTGTTTTAATAAGAAAATAACCCTTAAATTCACTGAATTTTTCTAAATATATACATAATCATTCATCTGATAAAAATTCAATATGGGAAAATACTGGATTTTAAATGGAAAATGCAAAATGTAGAAGATAACATTATAATAAATGGTTAGATGTAGAGTAAAATTCATTTGGGAGTCACCACAAAAGAAGTCCAAGTCTTTTGAAAGAAAACAATAATCTTCAAAGAAAGAACTACATATTGGAAAGTGCCGTGCTTATCATCTCTCCCTACATGCTTTCAGCCACTTGAATGCAGGAGTAAAGGTATAAGCTCTGTAAATATCTGATGGTGGCATAAATGTCAGAAAAGCCCTGTTGTGCATCTGAAGTACCATATTCGTGCTTCTATCTCCCAAGTTAGAAGATGATCCCGGTTTAATGGATTTGGGAGCTGAGGAGTGATGCTAGCTTAAAGTGGCACAAGCATTCCTCTCCTCCGGCAGTTATTTTCCCAGCTGCAGCATGTTACTCCCTCTCCTTTTAAGTGGTGAGTCTTCACTGCATCCATCAATGGCATCTTCTTAGAGCCAAACATTTTCCAGCCAAGACAGTTACACACCCAGGCAGAAATGGACTTAACATCCCTAAAGGAGGTGTCCGTCACCCTGAATTTGCTACTGTGCTGGCATGAGCATAGCACAGTTTGGAACTGAAGGGGAAGCAGATTTTTTTCTTGACAATGTTACAACAGCAGACATTAAAATATTTATATTCCTCCCAAACGATAAGTCTTTCTGACACATCTTTACTACTACTGTCCATGGCAAGTTTCACAACTTTATCAGTTGAAGACACTACCAAATCTACAGAAATTTGTGTGTGGTTTGGTAGAGATTTAGGTCTTTTAATGATTTAAAGAGCTAGAACTTTTTTTTTTTCCTTCAGTAATATCAAAATACTTTTTTTTTTTCCACATTTAACCCACAAAGACCCAGTGCTACTTTGGCGGCAGTTCACAAATGAATTTTTCCTCTATATTTAACCTTCCTAAAGTAATTTATTACCATTCATTGCAATATTATCTTCTTTATTTTGCATTTTTCAGTGAAAACCTGGTATTTTCCTATATTTAATTTACTGATCATATACAGTAGATGTTCATAATAGCTCAGATTAAAGTTGAGGGTTATTATATCAGAAGCAGAAAAAAAAGGAAAGTGAATTTTTCTGGAAAGATATCAGTAACTGAACATACACCAAGTGTCTCCATCCACCGTCATTGATCCAACTCCATGGGTTTTACTGGTGAATCAATGTTGTAGAAGATGACGGTGTTTCCACGTTCACTACGGAGCCTCTGAATGTCCAAATGGGTCATATCTGATGACTATGAAAAGATGACAAATTGTATTTTACATCAGTTATTTACACGGATTGATAGGATTAGTGAATCAACAGGTATTAAACATTTTACAGTAGATGATTTTGGTGAGCGGTGGATGTTTGGGTCTTTATGGGCTAACCTTCCCCAAGTGAGTTGACACAATTTATCATAATATTCTTCTCTGCATTTTGCGTTTTTCAGAGAAAAGCAGGTATTTTCCTATCTTAGATTTATTGATCGTGTAGATGTTCATAAAAGCTCAGAGTAAATTCAAAGGTTGTATCAAAACAGGGAAAACTGAGGAAAAAGCAACTTTTTCAGCAAAAAGTAGCATCTACAACCACTTTCTTTTGTCAAAGTACACCAGTGTTATGAGTGGATCAATGTTACCAAAGATGATAGTAGACTCTGAATGTCCAAACAGTCATATCCAATAATAAAAATCTGAGAAACTGCATTTTACCTGAATTATACTCAGTGCCAATGAAAACGCAACACTTGAAGATTCTTATATTTTTTTAAATCAATGAGGATTTTTATTCCATAAGCTCTTTGGAATTAATCATAGGCCATTTCTATACAGTAAAAATAAAAAATCACATCCAAATTTGTTGAAAAAAAAATAAGGATAAAGAAAGAAACTCAAGGACCCCCAAAACCAAAAGTCACAAAGCGGTCCCGGAGGTGCTGCAGCTCAATGTAGCAATCCTGCTGTGGTGTGGTCACACATGCTCGTCCAGGACCAGGTCTGTCTGCAGTTGAGCCAGTTTCTTCATGCCTCTGTTGCATCCTGACTATGGTGGACACATTGCATCCAAAACGGTGCGCCACCTGCCGAGCAGAGATTCCGGCCTCCAAGAGCCCCATAGCATGGCATCTGTGGTCACGTGTCAGTCTAGGCATCGCTGAGTTATTGTAAATGATTTTGGTGCTTTTCAGCTTGCCTTTATATACAGAACATGACCACTCCTTAACTGACCACAATTCCTTAAGTTGAGCAGTTCATTGCTGAGCAATGAGAAAAACAAGTCTTATGAATACAGACAAGTTCATTCAAGCGTGACAATAGCTCAACCTGTCTCAGGTTGTTAAGAAATTGTCTGGGATTATCTCATACAGGTGAAACTTAAACATATTGATGCAGCTCAGGAACAATAAAACACATTCAAGTGTTGTGTTTTGATGGGATTAGTGTTTCAAAAGATATCAAACATTTTAGATCAGTGGATTATTTTGATCTCCAGCAGCTGATTAGGTCTTTGAGGGTTAACATCTGGCAAACAAATCATTACACGCATTATTACTCCTTTATTTTCTGGTGTTTGCATCCTTTTAGTACGTGCTTTTTTCACTGCATTTGAGAACAATAATCACGTAAAGTTATGCTCTTCATGAAAAAATAGGCCCTTTGCAGTTGTATTGAATACGTGCATGATTCAATAGGAACAGGATGTACGAGACCCATCGCTAATTTTTAATTGTTTAGTGTTTTCTTGAAGGTTTTCCTCATTATCACAGATTTCACAAATCAGTTTTTTTCCCCATGTTTTGCTCACAATGTAATATTAATTTAGCTTTGACTAGATGTGAGCAGCTGCCTCACGACTGAATAAGACAATCTTCCAATCAACACTCTCACCCCTGAATATTTATCACTCAACAATCAACACTGATAAATATGAGAAGTAAGCTGAGGAGGAACGTAAACATCTATTCAAGCCTTCTGCATCACTATTCACAGGAGGCAAGTAACAGGTATTCACACATAGCATATTACTGTATGTATGTATTGTGTAAGTGGGCTTCTTACCAGTTTTTCACACAAACCTGATGAACTCTTCCTCCTTCTGTTCTAATTAAACTGTAAGTGGACTATTTTCATTCTCTGGCACTGACGATAGCTTTTCTCATGCCAAATGTGCTTGACCTTTGACACCGAGTTGGAAAAGGAGGACAAACTGCTCCGTGCCCTTTAAAGGCTTCTCTTCTTGCATGACCGCCCAAAACCTTTTCCTTCGTAATATTTTTCTTCCTGTCATTATCAGACTCAATAAAGGCCTGCTTTTACCACTAAACTACAGCGTTACCAGAAAATTACTTATACTTGAAAATCTTGATTATAATAACTCTAACATGAATTCCATTAGCAGACATTTTCATTGCTTCTCAGAATGCAATCATCGATGAGTATGTGAACATGCATCCATTATTCCATCGTTATTCTGAAGATTATAGTATCTGGAATTTGACAAGCACCATGTAAATAGTATTTTCAGTCTGGATATTCTGAATGAGGCAGTAATATTCTGATTAAGACATGCAGGATATGCTAAGAATCTGGTTTTATGAGAGTTCTTTTAAAATGCATACAGTGAAATCCTCTTGGAATATGCATCTCATTTGTGTATTTTACCTCAAGTTCAGATATACTGTCTCTGCTTACACTCACTTGGGCAAAAAACACAGCTCCTCTATAGTAGAGATGGTAAGAAAATTGCATATTTGTCTTAACAAAAATCATAGATATGTTTTACACAGTATGAAAAAGGAGAGACAATTTTTTGGATTCGTGCAAATATTGAAAAGCTAGCCTTTTGAAGATATTATTTGAACAGCTTGGCCGTGTTCATTCGGTGGAAAGCTAGGAATTTTCTGAATTAAGGTAGAAAAATATAGTGATATTTAATTTTTAATTAATAATAATCAATTAATTAATTAATAATTTTTAATATTTTTAATTTAATATTTGATATTTAAGTATACATCATCATTGTCATCAATATTAGGGTAGTTTAGAGTCAAAATAGTCCACACATGCTTCACTAAGTAGTAAACACTCCTTCAATTAACCTTCTTTTGATACAGTTGAGGTGTTGAATTGAACCAAACCTCTGGAATATCTCTATACTCCAGCTTCATGGCTGAATGTATAAGCACATATGACAAGTGGTTGCAGCAGTTACCATCCACACCCAGAGGCATGCTTATCACAGAGGGACCGGATGGTGCATTGAACATTGCACTGTGGAAAATGTTGTTACAGCTGGCCAGACTGTTTATGGGTGCAGGAATGAAGCCGTGATGTTGTGTTTGTTTTCCCAAAGTTCAATGTTCTGAATTTCTACAGCACTATAAATAATAAGCTGTCAAATTGTGTTTGCAAGGAGTATTTTTTATGGCCAAAGTTTTTTCTTTTTTTTTTTTTTTTTTTACATTTTTCATGTTTCCATACTATTCCACTCATTGAAGGTAGATGAATCAGGATAAGGAAGTTTCCCCCATTTTTGGAGGACAAGTCCAACCACTTTACCATCACAGTGAGTCAGTTCTATATAGGCTGTTCACATGATGTTTCCTATTATGTCAGTGGTCTAGTGTGGAATTTAGAGGGTTGTGATTGTAGTTATGAAATATTATGAGAATAAAAATAAAAATAACACTCAAATTTTCACTGTTTCACAATCACCTACAATAACCTCAATAATATGGATAAAACAATCACTGGTTCTAGCCACTGTAGGTGGGGTAGAATGAAGTATTCAGTTGTTTGCAGTCTCCAGCATCACCACTACATGCCATTAAATATAACAAACTGAACTTTTATAGTAGAAGTGAATGAAGTGTTTGCAAAAGAAAAGCTACACCTCTCAAATATCCTTTAAATAAACCTTAATAATAATAAATGAAAAAAGAACCCTCTGTGCACCTTAAATAAAATATTTTACCCTTGCAGGATGTGGTTTTATGGAAATTATCATCCCTGGCTAGCCTTGACAAACAAAAACTTTGTCAAACAATATAGAAATCAAACTCGAGGCACATTTCCATTTCTACAGAAACAACAGCGCCCAAATCAGCCCAACAGAGCCCTGGCACTTTGGCCTTGTCTTGAACGGTTAGAATGAATCTGGGCCACACGGGAAACACTGTGAAATGCTCTTGTTTCTTCCTGACAGTGCACGCAGCCCTGTGCATTGTGTTTGTCGTGAGGTCTGGGGACTGTTTGGCCGATCTTGGAGGGAGAAAATGCTTGGCTCATATCTGAGAGCAGTGGCGGATGCTCAGTCCCCTGGGCTCTGCAGCACCATAGCTGTCAAACCCCAGGGCGTTTGCTTCTTCTCCTGAAGCCCGAGGATCAAACACTCTGCGCAGGACTGTCAGAACACATCTCGTCATGGAGAAGAGAGCAGACTGAGAGGCTGTGATACAGTTTACTGACGAGAAACAGAGACAAAATGCATTTTACTTTGACTTACAGGAGCGGTGAGCTCACTCAGCAGATTTGTGTCTTACTTGCATCTGAGCATGTTTATAAATGTGTCCTACTTACTGACCATACGTGAACACCACTGAGTGCTTTGAGAGGCTTGTTAAAGAACAGCCCAGTTCATGTTTTTACGTGTTTTCAGCCGTTGGAAGAGCGTGGTCTGTATGTGTTTTCTGAAATCAAAGTGAAAAAAACATGAAAATGTGGAGACAAAGCGTGAAATCCACACATAGAGATTCAGGGGAAAAAAAATAAACAGAAAACATCAGGGCCTCCGGCACTGAGCGGTATCGCAGAAAGATTAATGAGTGTTCCTGAGGACCCCAAATTAAAATAGCATCGCTGTACATATCATCTTGACAAAGAATAATTAATTACCAGCCCACATACAATTGTTTTCTGAAACTGATCTGATTACTCTACATGACCAAAAAAAAAAAAAAAAAAGCATCATAACTTCCTTGAAAGTACTTCATTATTTTTTTGATGGATGTTTTCATTGGTGGGGCGCCAGCGGGTCAAGAGAGCATAATTTGGCATCTACAGAACTGCTGGCTCAGACACTTGCTCCTCAAACTAGAACATAGAAAATAGGACTTGTGATCTCATTTTTAAGTGGGAGAACAGCACCTAGAGGGAGGAAATTCACTCAAGAATTCAACAAGGACAGTACTGCAGCTATTTAAGTCATGGGGACTTATGGAGCAGCACAGTATCTTTAAAGCAACCTGAATAAATTATGGAGTATCTCAAAGAGGAGCTAGAGCATGAGGTACTGTAGTGGATAGTGTGCCTGTTTCACCTCCTCATCAATCAAGGATGGAAAGCAATCTAAAGGCTGTCGATACAGGATGGAAAATAACATTGAGAAGTCTTTGGTGAACAGAAGAGGCAGGCGTACACGAGTACATAGCCAAAATGTAGGCCGAGATCAAGGTAGAACTGCATTTCAGCTGCTTGACATCACTGTAACTCTTCACAACTTGGCAAGTTTTCATGCAAGATTACAGCTGTTATACCACCCAAAAGGGAAAAAAGTAAGGCTGCCAACAGAGAAGATGGCCCCATCTCTGGATTTGCTCTAGTTGCCAAAATAAAATTCAAGTGTCTGGTTTTTCTTCCCACAGGAAAACTTGATTTGAAACTTTAGAAAAGTGTCAACACTTAAAAAGACAGAAAAAAACAGCACTGGTTATGTGTTTAAAAAGCTTAAAAATGCATGATTATGTTAAGTAGTAAAGCAGGACATTTCCACATTTCCCAAGAGCATCTGACCGTGACGCCACAGACCAAGATTTGCGTCAGTCAAAATATGGCTTCCAAAACTAAATCCATCTGGATTAACAGCAGAAATACCAACCAGATTTATTTTTTGCTACTTTTTACTTGCTCCAGTTCTCTATGTGACTCTATAAATTTACCCTGCAAATGTCACCCCTGCTGCCTAAGGTGCAGTATCTTCTTTTAGACTACTTCACAAATGACTTGATTCAGTTCTGCAAAAACTTCTAAATGAGAGAAAATGCTCCACCTCTGCTAAAGTGAGTTTGTCCAAGGCTGGCTGCGAAATGACCCTCTGAAAAATTTAATAGTTTTGCAGTTTTTGGAGTATAGTATACCTCCACATTTTATATTAATTATTATATGCCAGTGCTGGAGAAAGTCTGGCTGAACCCATTATCATTCAACACATCCTTTTGCCTGAACAACAGTTTAAGTTGATGATGACTGATACCATTAAAACTCTGCATTAAATGATAGTTTTCAAGCCATGGTTAATGTGTGATTAGTGTACACAGAGTGAAGAAAGAAGCATAACAAATAGGATAAAAAAAACACAGTAATTAGTTAAAGAAGCATATGAATTTCATCACAAATTTTTATTCAAATTTGTAAAACCCCAGTGATAGCCTAATTATCACTAATCCATTAGTCTTTCTGTGCTTACACATCTGAATCACTTCCCTCATGGTGAACAAATTCGAAGATAACTCCATCATAAACACAGTCCACTTGTTTACATAACAAACCAAAACATCACTTGGGTCTTTTTGTAAATTTTGTCATGAAGTGCATTGTGGGAATGGGAATTCCACACAGAAGCAACTTAGTTGTCTCTTTGTGAGTACTGAACCCAAATGTCACCTCTACCTCCATCCATCGACTATGGATGTATATTTCATAATAATAATAATAATAATAATAATAATAATAATAATTAACCTTTTGTTTGAAATGAAAGAAAAACACTGGTTTTCACTTAACTCACTGTGTGAGTTAAGTGAAAAACTGCTGACATATTTATGACAACTACCCTCATCAATATCAACATTAGTGTTATCTCTGTCATCTCCAGGTTTATTATTACTGACTTTCTTCTTCTTCTTCTTCTTCTTCTTCTCAAAAAATCATTACTTTTCTTCATGGTATTCAACCAGTATGGTTAATTAAGAGCGGCGCCCCCTGGTGGATTGATTGAGAAACACTCATTTCAATGCATTAAAGGTGAGGTGCAAGATATTTTCCTGGAGCATTTCTTACTATATTGCTTAAAATCTCCTTCACACCCCAATTACAACCAATTAATTAAATGCTCTGACACAAAAATAAAAACAAATGTGGAACCTGTGGAACAGCCAGGACTGAAAAAACACCATCCAAACATTTTGAGCGCCCCTCGAAATGATTGAATGGTGATATGTCTATCAAACTCAACTGCCATTTGTCCCTCCCCCTCTGCGTGTACCCCTCTTCATGCATGAATCGTGCGTTCTTCAGAGGCTTGGAGCACTTGTTCAGGAAACAAAGCCAGAGCCAGAGCTTGGCTATATTAGTTATATTAGGATGGAAAGTTGACCAGCAAACTGTTTTGTCACTAACATAAATCACAAAGAAATGTAATGTTAGTCAGATAGGTATGGACTTGGGCTGTTCTGTAAGAGCGGGGGTGTTGGAGGAGACTGAATGAGGAATGCATGGATCTGCGAGCCGGAGCCTCAGCCGGGGCATAGCTGGGGTCAGAGCCCAAGCCGGGCCATACTGGGGAGCTGGGGACGCAGCCTGAGCCTCAGCTGGCGAATTGTTGCTGTCCAGCACTCGTGAATCCTCGGAAACAGGCATTGCACATTCCAGTACTCTGGAGGCGTGGCTTCAGAGAGATATCTGAAGAAAGGGGTTTGGACTTTTGATTTGAGTATTTTCAAAATGTAGCTTGTTCGAACCATTTTTCTAAGATCTCGTACCCCACCTTTAAATGTCAGTAGCAGCACTTTGTTACAGTCAGACTAATGACAACGACAATAAAGCACATATTCAAAGTAACTAAGAACTGTAATGGTATTATTAAGTAGTCATATTGGTACTTGGTATCGGCAAGTACTCAAATGTAAGTACTTGTACTTGTACTCGGTCTGGAAAAAAGTGGTATCGGTGCATCCCTAAACACTATATTGCCAAAAGTATTGGCTCACCCATCCAAATAATCAGAATCAGGTGTTCCAATCACTTCCATGGCCACAGGTGTATAAAATCAAGCACCTAGGCATGCAGACTGCTTTTACAAACATTTGTGACAGAATGGGTCGCTCTCAGGAGCTCAGTGAATTCCAGCGTGGAACTGTGATAAGATGCCACCTGTGCAACAAATCCAGTCGTGAAAATGTCCTCGCTCCTAAATATTCCACAGTCAGCTGTCAGCTGTATTATAAGAAAGTGGAAGTGTTCGGGAACGACAGCAACTCAGCCACGAAGTGGTAGGCCATGTAAACTGACGGAGCGGGGTCAGCGGATGCTGAGGCGCATAGTGCGAAGAGGTCGCCGACTTTCTGTAGAGTCAATCGCTACAGACCTCCAAACTTCATGTGGCCTTCAGATTAGCTCCAGAACAGTGCGCAGAGAGCTTCATGGAATGGGTTTCCATGGCCGAGCAGCTGCATCCAAGCCATACATCACCAAGTGCAATGCAAAGTGCCGGATGCAGTGGTGTAAAGCACGCCGCCACTGGACTCTAGAGCAGTGGAGGCGCCTTCTCTGGAGTGACCAATCTCGCTTCTCCATCTGTCTGGGTTTGGCAGTCGCCAGGAGAACGATACTTGTCGGACCGCATTGTGCCAAGTATAAAGTTTGGTGGAGGGGGAATTATGGTGTGGGGTTGTTTTTCAGGAGCTGGGCTTGGCCCCTTAGTTCCAGTGAAAGGAACTGGGAATGCTTCAGCATACCAAGACATTTTGTGGACAATTCCATTCTCCCAACTTTGTGGGAACAGTTTGGAGCTGGCCCCTTCCTCTTCCAACATGACTGTGCACCAGTGCACAAAGCAAGGTCCATAAAGACATGGATGACAGAGTCCGGTGTGGATGAACTGGACTGGCCTGCACAGAGTCCTGACCTCAACCCCATAGAACACCTTTGGGATGAATTAGAGCGGAGACTGAGAGCCAGGCCTTCTGTCCAACATCAGTGTGTGACCTCACAAATGTGCTTCTGGAGGAATGGTCCAAAATTCCCATGAACACACTTCTAAACCTTGTGGACAGCCTTCCCAGAAGAGCTGAAGCTGTTATAGCTGCAAAGGGTGGACCCACGTCATATTGAACCCCATAGACTAGGAATGGGACGGCACTGAAATTCATATGCGAGTCAAGGCAGGTGAGCAAATACTTTTGGCAATATAGTGTATAAAACAACAACAAACAACTGCAAGAGGAACATGCATGTGGGTTGTTTCACAAATCAATCCATATAGTTGGTTTTTATGAGGCTGTGCAGCTCAAATAGGGGAAAAGCTCCCTGGCTAGTTTGTATTTTCTTTAACTAATCACAGTTGCCTTAGGTATGTAGCCAAAGATGGAGCAATAATGTCTTTGCAAAGTAGTGTAAAACCTAACCTTAACACACAGATCACAGGGGGGAAATAGCCAATGGCATCTTATTCTAACAGACTACTTCCTGTGAGTCAGACCTGGGGTCAGTGTATCTGTGAGTCATGCCCAGACTTTGAGGACTGTGTTGACTGATATAGTGCATGCTAAATGTCATCTTAAAAACATTGTCAGATCAAAAGGTCAAACTTCTTGTACTACCTTGCAAAAGTTTCTCAGGCAATTACCTCGTATCAGAAGCACACTACTGATGACACTGTCTGCATGAGTCCACGAGCAACACTGAACCTGAATTGAACCAGGTCAGTCTGGCAGGACAAATGTGAGGCATTGCCCACAGTCTGCTCTGCTCTCAGGTTAAAGTCACTTCATACAGTAAATACAGTGCATTTCTAGAACTGCTACAAAGTTATTTTGTTAATGTAAACCTGTTTTTCTGCTCTGTTTATGCAGGTCATGACTATAACTCATTTCACCTAGAGTTACAGTCATAATGTTCTCAGTATCCTGTCTTTACATTTGAGCAATTATGTAGTAGTTTATTTTAACTTTTTTCTTATTTCTTCTTGTATATCTGTAGATATTAGATATAGATTTTTTTTAGCTGCACATTACTTTTAGCCTTGAATTACGATCATGCAAATAAGATTTAGTAAAAAAAAAAAAAAAAAAAAGATAAATATGTTATAAATATGATCCACTACACCATCTGCGGTCGGGGTAATTTTTTTTATCAACATCCTTTTATTTTGCTTTGTTGTCTGAAGACCATAAGTCTGAAAAGCAATTGATCTTAGAGGTTCAGCAAGTGCATTTTCCAAAGTAGATACAGAAGAGAATCAATTTGAGCCAAGAGCACCCGGCGCCACAATTGTTTGTGGGTATCAAAGGCTACCCTTTTCTGTCTCATGAAACAAACAAACCATAAATCACTACTGATTGGATGGTGTGGCTGATGCTGGCTTCACCACAGCTGGTACGAGAAAACCAAGATTCACATTAGTGAGGCAAATATAAATGTGAATAAGGCTTTGGAATGTAAATTCTAAGAGAGATGCTGTTTTACTACATTGGACTGTTGGTGCAGAATATAAATGAATTTCAGGTTTTGTACAAAATGACACACTACGAGCATATTGATTCTGACCAGAGGCAATACATAGGAACTTGAAAATCTGCATTATGATGAAGATACCTGGTTTCCTGGATGTATGAGTAATGTACCAGCCAAGTTTCTCAGTATGATACTTGAGCTATACTCAAGCTCCTGAGACCGTGGAAAGTAAAAACTTTGGCTTTTTTATGTTAAATAATTGTCTTTATTTGAAACAGCATGAAGCAACAGTTTTTTTACAGATAAATTTAAAACAGAATGTATTTTGCTGTGGACAGGGTTTTTTTTAAATTAATTTTATATATATATATATATATATATATATATATATATATATATATATATATATATATATACTACATACATACATATACACACACACACATACATATACATATATATATATATATATATATATATATATATATATATATATATATATATATACACACACATTATATATATACATATACATTATATGTATATACATATACATTATATATATATATACATATACATATATATATATATATATATATATATATATATATATATATATATATATATATATATATATATATATATATATGCTATAGAACACTGCCGGCCAGTAAGTATGTTACAGATCATTACTTTGCATGTATTGGCTGGTTTTAACTTGTTGTATGTTACTGTGTAGTATGTAACTGTGAATACAGCCTAAGAATTCAAGCTTTACACTAAAAATCACCTTGCATTTATCATTATGCATTGGAAAGGCATATTGTGTAGAAAATGGATTTCCATTTACTGACATGATATATTTTCTACAAACTTTTGGTTTCCAGAAAAAGAACTTTCCATATGGATTCAAGCTAAAATACTAAAAATGACTCGGCTTTTACAGTCATTAATTTTTCATATGCCAGGAGACTGCCCATTGTAGAACTGTGTGATTTTTCGGGCACAGAGTGCCCTTGTGGTATTTTTTCTTCAGAGGAGCACAGGTAATAAATAGTTAGGTTTTAGTCCAAGGTTCTGTTTTAGATAGCAATACTTCTATTGATGATAATCATCTGTAGCAGTGCACAGCAGTGGTGATTAATTGTTGATTTTCCATCACAGAAGTAGTCAGTGATGTATTTTACCACATTGTTCTGATTACAGTGATTTACAGACTGATTGCGAAGGTTATCTAAGAGTAAGATAAAAGCTCTCCTTCTTCTGAAAACAACCTTGAACAGATTGGCCCTCAATTTGCAAGACTACACTTTGAAAATTCTCTTGAAAGTCTGGAACTAAATTATTTTTCAAAACGACTGTATTGAGTGTCCTTCTCAACAGAGGTAAGGACTACGGTTGTCACATGTATTTGTCATGCAAATATCTCCTTTCAGGACTGCATCAAGGGCATCAGCAGCTGTCTACATTTGAACGGACATAGATGATTATTTAGATAAAAAAAAAAGGTTCATTTGTATTCAGGGATGAGTAAAGAGGAAGATGTAAGTACATCACGCCCAGGCAGGACTGATACTTGCAAATGGAAGCAACCCATGGGTCAAATCGATACTTTACAACAATACTATAAAGTGGCAAACCAAGGCCGTTTCTACCTTTCACTAACACTTACCACCTCAACAAAGCAATCAGTGATGACAGCTAAAGAAACTGCAGAACATGCATGAAAATATAAATATACTTGCACACATCCAGTCAACATTATTCTACAGTATGAGTTAAAAAGGGAAAACCAGGCAAAAGGGACTCTGCAAGAATGAATATTTGAATAAATATTCAAAATTCACTTCAGAGATGAGCCACATCTGTTGAGAATTGTTCTCTAAGCTTTCATTTCCATTTTTTCCTCAGCCAATCTCTGATTGGCATTTAAACAAAGCTCCAAGGATCCAGCAGAGGACTGACATTTGCAAAGCTATTTTTTCTTGATCTGCCATATTTGGAATGATAAACCATTTCTAGATTAATACAATGCCTCCAATTTTTGCCTTTTACCATGTACTGGACACAGACCTATAACAGGTTTAACTTTCCCTTTAAAGAATTTGGAAGACAGTGAAAATGTTGTAGAGATTATGCAGAGATGTCCACTATACTGAATTCTCGTGTGTTGTGAATTATAAACATGTATACCATATGTTATAAATCAATTATTGGACCTTCAAAACATATTCCTTTGGATTCATATTCATCAACTGGACTAGATGAAATGTTAATGTCATTACTGTGTGAATATGAACAGTATGAACAATTACTGTCTTCTCTACTGTTTTATTTAACATTACTTTTTCAGAATCATGAATCTATTATGGGTAAGATGGTACAGATACAGATACAGATCAACTTCATCTGTTGCAAGAAGCACATTTGTTTTGCATCAACTCAAGAAAATAAAACAAAGCCAAATTTGACATCCATTTTATTTGTTTTTGGTTGCAAATTACATGTTAAAAGTTGAACGTATTCTTGGTAGATAGTACAATACTACTGCTGAAATATGAATGTTTTAAAATATGAATATTTCAGCAAAGATGTTGATAAAACCTCTGCACTATTCCCGTTTGTACTCACTAGTTTATCCCACAGCAGAGTCAGAGGGCTTTGGAGCTGGTCTAACGCAGAGCTGAATAACATAGAGAACTTTTCTTGAGCCAGAAGGGAGTATATTTTGCTGAGACGGAGAAGGAGAATTCATGAAACATTATTTCCACCATGTTTTCACATTTCTCCAGATGAAAGGAAGCCCGGCAGACAGGTATAGTACAATATGTGGAGGCATCATCTTCGCTGATATGCTAACATGAAGTGTTTAAGGAATCTGAATCCAGGGATCTACTGCTATATATAGTTGAGGCTGAGCCTGCAGCAAAAGATAGAGGGAGAAACTGAAACTTCCTCCTCCAAAAAGTATGAGATAGGACAGATCACCTGGTCAGTTGTATCCACTCCATTGAGTTGCCTTTTTACTTTGCTCAGCCCACTGCACACCCAGATGCATGAATATCAGAATGTCTTATTACCACTTCACTGTATGGTGAGATTGATTTCATTCATCCGTGTTATTAGAGGCCTGGAGGACAGCCAATGAAGAGGCAGTACAGTATGGCACAGCAGAGCTCCTGTGACAATTCAATTAGCTGTCTCCATCTTTGCACCACCTCCACATGACCTGCATCAGTGGTTTTTGCTGACGATCAACCTAAGCAAAGTGATGGCATCCTTGGGTTTGTCGCAAACCAAGTATGATTGGCTGAAAGGATGTCAGGTTAATGGTGTGGGTGGAGGGGGTTTATCCTGATATTTTTCTGTTGGAAGATTGGTTTCAGCATAGCAGTTGTAGAAAGTCAGCGGTGGTTCAATTTCAGAGTACACAAAAGTGTATTGAAATTACAGCCCTAACCTCTATTTGAACAGAAAGTGGCTGGTTGGCCGTTAGTGAAGATAACAATTTATCTTTCAGCTGCAGTTTTCCATTTATTTTATTTCTGGGTGTGTGTGTGTTCCTGGATTAGCATTTATCTTATTAATGCTCAACCTTGTGAATCAGCTGCTTACCATATTCAAGCTTGAATGCAATGCACTTCCCTGTGTGCCTTCTAACAAAATTACATATGTACATCGTGACAGTTTTTCATGCCATGCAAGTTCCGTAACTGTACACCCAGCTATAGCTCGCTGTAGAGCAGATCTCAAAGCCAAGTTCAGTGAGTCAACACAGCAAGGGCTCTGGATTTGTGAATGAACTGTGCTGTGCTAAGTGCTAAATTGGGCACAAGGAATTGGATTTTATTTGAAAGATCAGAGGTGTTGCTAGAAACATGGAGCGGCTGTGAGGAACACACATCATGACTGGGTGTTACAACAATCCGATCATCCAGTTCTCTCCCGTATTCCACAGAGCTTTGATACTTTAGGACGGTGGATCTCAAACTTTTTTGGCTGAAGTCTCCTCAGGATGCAAATTTACCAAAGTTACACCATGAATTGCTAAAATAATAAGGTTTTTACTGACTCTTCCATTGTCAAAAGAATGTATATAAGATTGCTGTAATGTTGGGATGTCAGTTATGGATAGAAAGATAGCATTAAACTCTAATATAGGTGGAAATATCTGTAAATAACAACAATTCAGATGCAAACATTATCTTTTTGATGTTACATCTTTCTCATACCATTTTGCTTCATCACATATTTTATGTTGTTTACATTTTGTTCCATCTTTTATGTTTTGTTGAGTGTTGCACATTATTTTCTGCTTTTTTCATAGCATTGGGGAGGTCACAGTTTACAAAAGGAATTCACATATTGTATTTTTGTTACGTATTGTACTCTGCCAACTGGCAACCAATTGAAGTCATCTTTATTTTTCGGTCCTGACCCTTTAAGTTTGACAAAGACAGCTTTAGAGACTCCAAAGCTGATTTGACACAAAAGCCTCAACACCCAAAAGGAAGCAGATGTCCTTGAGGTGTACAAATAGCAGCCTTAAATTAGCTTGAGAAGTGATGCTCTTGTTCAGTGTGGGAGCAAGTTCAGTAATGTTAGGCAAAGAGCCAAAACGAGCCATCAGTGAACGGCAGGGACAGTTTGGCTACAGCAGGGGTCTATCTACCAGCCGGTCTCTGACATGTATAGAGGACATTTCTGCACATTTTCCATCACGGTTCTATTTTGGACGACAAACATTCACAGCATAGTCAGGTGTGTATGGTTAAAATGACATGTTGGCTGTCTTTTCTTTGCTTCAGGGATTTATATCAAAGTCAAACTGGTCACATCATTCACAATTATTAACAAGAGCTGTCGAGGCTTAGGATTTGTTCATGTATATACTGTGTTGCTTGGTAAAACCACAAAAATAGCACAGAACACTCTCCTTCTACTTATGGTATTTGCCTCTGACTCTGTGCCTCTTCAGGTAAGTAACACACACACACCAATCCCAATAATCCTTGACTCCAAAACCGGACTGTGTCTCTTGATCATCCCTGGCTCTTGCTGTGCTTCTCCACCCACATCACTCTGCAGCTCACAGCAAAAATCCTGTGTTTGACAAGAATGCAGCACACAGGATGAAACTCAACCATCCTGAGCTTGTCCTAAGCACAAACAGCATCGCAGCTTCTTCTTTTTTTTCCCCTCATCTGAGACGACCCATGACTTTAATAAGCTTTAGCTCACTTCAAGCTTCCCATTACAGCCTAAACTAGAAAAATAGGGCTCCATTCATGCTTTTTAGTATACACTTGTGATTAATTCACACATGAATCATCAGAATCATTTTGCAAGGTCAGTGTGTTAATTTGTAGAGGATGTTTTGTCACCAAGCCGAGCCGGAAACACTGTGAGATCTCTGGTGGGGTGATAATGCACAAAGAGTTCAGGGGCTCTGGGAACCTTGCTGTGGCAAATGACCTCAAATGCTGCAATGGGTAATGCATTCCCCCGCAAGTCATTGTGCTGTTTTGGGAAATAGCGCCATTAATGTCAGCACTGTCTACAATATAGAAAGAACACAGAGATGTTGGAGCAGCAAAAAGACTGGCTGACCTTGATGGAGCTCATTAGCATGAAGCCGCCCTTTGGGCCTCACATATAGGTGATGTGTGTGTGGAGAAATGTAGTCACCTCTACAAGCTGCTTCCTATAACCTTGCACTAACCTAATGAGAAAAAGAGGATTATATTGTTTTTGTGTTTACAGCTCACTGTATCTATATGAGGATTGTAAGCAGAATATAAGTGCTTTAATTTAGTCATTGTGGAATAGTATTTTCTTAAACTAATGTGTGGCTGTCATGCTTTAGAACTAATTTGAGTTTATTCACCATAACATTTTATGGACCTTTGAAGGCAAAAAAGCAATTTTTTGGTATTTAAAAATATGTTCATTATTGCATTTGGCCACTTTGGGATAGCAGAACAAACCAAAACATGTCCTATTATCACTTTAATTACACATTCATCAGATATGGGGCAACATTAATTTGTTGATGTGTCTGACATTCTGACTACTCCACAGCTAATTTTAGCATGATTACTAAATTTATTTCAAATATAAAAAAGGGAAGTATAGGAAACAAATTATTATTGTTTCTTTCATTCTGCTTTCTTTCAATTCTGGAGAAAAAAACATCCAACTTTTTGCAGCTTCACTATAATAATAGTTGGATTCCCAGCTAATAGTTAATAAGATAGTAATTAATAGTTTTGTGCAAGTCACTAAACCCTCAGTTTATGTTGAAAGCAGTTAATCAACAGTCATTTTAGGTTTGCTTTTTAGATTGTGAGCAGATTAATGTTTCATACTAATATCTTCAAGTTCACAGGCGTAAATAAATACTGTAGCCCTTTCTGTCCACCTTTTAACATTTATTTTACACTGCAAACAAGAATGAAAATAGTAACTATGGTTGTAAACTGACTATGATCAATGCAAGATACATATTATTCATCTGACCAGGTGCTTCAGAATATACTTTCTAACATGGACTCAGGAGGATTAAACCCAAACAGCGCATCAGACTTACATGCCGATCCGTACAGCTGGAGTGGTCTATCAATACTGATTTTCTCCTGGTCTAGTAAAGGTCAGAGTTTTTTTTTTTCATCATCATCAGTTGCTAGTGAAGGTTACGCATGTTCTTTTAATAGTCCTTTATGGGCTTATGGCTCCAACATCACAGTATTTAGAAGGCCACTCAGAAACCTTGGTACCTTTGCTAAGTCAAAATGGTACTCCAGTGTTTTGTGTTGATTTTTTTGGGTTGCACAAAAAAAATTTTCATCAAGCTTGTCCATCAGTCCTACAATTCAATCAAATGTCCTACTTTGTAATACTAGAAGTGCTCCAGAATTGAATGATTTTATTTAACCTTCTCGCAGGTTTCTTGAAATCAGTGCAGTAGATTTTGATAAACAGATAAATAATAAAGCTATAAATGATATATGATGATTTTTATATTGCCTGCCAACAAAAAAAGAAAATGCATGCATTTCAGCCTGAGCTACACATGAGTACATTACCTTCTTGTTGGATGTAATAACAGATATTGGACATCTTGTTCATTGTTTGTCTCTGTCACATCTAAAGTAACTTTTCTGAACAGATCCACTTGTTACTCTGACTTTTTTTTTGCCAACTTGAAGCCTACAGGCACACCTCATTGGTGTGCATCTGTTATTTTTGGGCCGTGAAGAATTTGGACAATGCTGAACATTTGGGATAGCTGCAGTCCAAACCAATGGGCCAGAGACCACACAGAGAGGCTGCTGCCTCTGTACCTTTCCAAGTCAGCCTGGAGCTTTGTCTCGATAAGGAATGTGATTAGACTATTTGCACAGATATATCAATGTATAAATTAATAGCTTTCTTCAGTATGGCTGAAGAAAGCTACGGCTTATATTTTTCTCCATGTGAGATATAACCAAATGGATACCTACCGCAAAAGTAAGTTTGAAGTGAAACATAATCACCTAACATTCACAGGAAACAGGTCATTGTGTGTGGCTGCTATAGTTAGACCTCAAGAAATGGTATATTATTTATCACCTTGTTTAAATCTTAGACACACTAGTAGTGTATGTGCACACGCATACGCATACCCACATGCACACATACCACCTCTGTGCTGCCTATACAGTTCTATCTTGGAGGCAGAGCAATGCTGGGCCTAATTGTGTCTTGGAGCTACTGTGCTGCTCATCTCTGGAGATCTCATTATAAGATCCACAAGCTGTTCAGGCACGTACCAGCTCTCTTCACTCTCTCATCCCATCAGCTTGTACAACATAACTGTCTGAAATCTCCATCGCCCCTTTGTGGTATTGACAGAATAAAGCAATTATTGTTGATTAGGAAATTGCACCGTGCACCTAAAGAGAGACGCATAGAGACAAAGAGATAAACTGCTTGGTGAGGTGTTTGATCTTGCCGTTAGCTGTCAATAGTCAGTGTCTGGTTCTATCACTGATACAAGTCATGAGAGCAGTGTGGGTTTCAAAATCCTTAGAAAGTTTTGTCAGATTGACACAAATTAAAGTGCCCAAAGCATTCTTCTTTTTCTTTTTTTTGTATGATCCTGCTCTGTGTCATACAAAGAAACTTTATTCAGTCCTTCATCTGCCTCTATTTAATCTTGTACAGTTCAGATACACTGACTAAAACAAAAAGTTAGCATAATTAATGAATTTTAATTATAATTAGGAGATATTGAATAGGGGCATATTAAGCATTTGAAAAGTGTGGGGGATGAGCTTTTACACCCATATTATTTTTACCCCATTAACAATGTAATTTTGAATATCCAAAAAAGGTGAAATTTACTATAGTAAAGGATAAATAAATGACAGGACTGTTGAGAAAAACTTCAGCACTGCCTGAAGGGGTATGTTTAATATATAGATGTATAAAAAATGTTTTTTTCAGATAAATCCAGGGTGCAATTTGTTGGGGGGGATCAACCCCCCCTTTGGTTTTTACATTCCAACTTCTGTTCTGCTTTTTCATCCTCGGGGTGGGGGGGCAACCAACCAGTTGAAATAACAGGCAGGTTGTGACTGCGTTTTCCTACACCTATATCCTACACTAACGTTCAACTGAACCGAACTGTCAGCAGTCTCTGAATTCGTGAACGTCCCCAGTGCACTGGGGTGCCGTAAAGGGGGGTAAATGTGACAAATTCATGGGGCCCAGCATTTGTGGGGGGCCATAGAGCAGTGGAGGGGGTCCAGTGGATATAGGTTAGAAGTTGTGAAAATTTTGTGTTAGATCCACTGTATAAGAGAGGAATAGAACCCAGGAGTTGGACGTTGAAAATATGTAAAGTTTCACTTTTGTTTCACACCAGCATTAGTTACGTTAGTTATGGATCACACCCCCACACATATAACTGCCACCCCTCCTGTTTTTTGATAAATGCATATGTATGCATGTATGGATATATGTAGCAGTGTTATTTTGCATATAGTTAGCACAGGGGGTAAATTTAGTACAGCTAAACTGTAAATTCAGCATATAATAGTAATAGATCTCAATTGCAGTAACGCAAATACTTGTATGCAGCAACTCATCTCAAGTTGATCACAATAAACAAATCCATCTTATATCATGTATATTGGAATTTGCAATTAACAATTACTGACTGTGTAACTGTAAGAGTAACACTGCATGCAAACTAATAATCATACTTACATTCACTTTTATTTGACAGAAACAATGTCAACCAGATAAAGTTCACACATGGTTGACTGTTACAGTGATTCGAACAATATGGAAATCAACTCGCCTAATTTATACTATTTTCTTCAGAAAATCTGCACAGGGGTAAATTCAGTACAACAGATTTCACTTCCAGATGTTTACATCTAAAAGAATGCATCTGCGCATGCCCGACAGTCTGGAGCATGACAGGGTAAAAAAAAAATATGGGGGTACAAATTGCATGCGACAACAGTTCTGGTAGGACTGTAACATGCTGTGAGTCACTATAAACTTGAATATTAGCAATGTTAACATGACATCAGTCTGAGCCTACAACATAACATCTTATTTTATGGCTCGTCGTGAATTAGGCTATCCCTTACATAGCAACCAGGTCATGCATTTCAACATTCAAATATGAGCCAACAAACAACACATCTCACAGTGACAGCAATTTTTGTGCCAGTTCTCAAGTGTGATGCTGAGCTACCTTGAGTACGCTCCTACTCGAAGTCTCAAGGAGAGAGGCAACCGAGAGAGCACCGACGTTAGTCAAACACTGTCAGTGGCTCAGCACCAAGTCCAACTGGGTATTTCCTGTGATTCAGTGGCTGGTCGATCTGTCACTCAAGCTGATCTGGGCTTGTTTCTTGGTTAAATAGTGAACCCACCTGTTTGCAAGCCCTTCAATGCAAACGGCAAGCTGACAATGGGTCGGTGAACACAGAGGCTAAATGGACGCAAAATCCGTTCTGGGCTTGTTGCGTGTGCTAAACCATGGTTAACTCACCATTTGCGTTGAAGGGTGTTTGCTAACAGGTGTGTTCACTGTTTAACCCAGAGTAATGCCTTCGCTCCCGCTGTTTCCATTCACCTGACAGTATTATGGTTAGAATGAAGAATTATTATAGGCTATTTATGACCCTCCTCACCCTCATCTGAGTAGATGTACCCCTTCAGCTGTCTCCATGTGCCCCCACCCTACTGAACTGAACTGAATTATTTACACACATATATATATATCATGCATCCAGCTGAACGTCTAAGGACAACCCGAGTTATTCCACAGGTAACTTTATTAACAGAACTCTAAACGGTTACTGTTGGCTGTAACCACACCGAACAACAGGACAAATGATTGTATAGAAAACTGAACTCTGTTCCTTTCTTCTCATCCATGCGCTCATATCTCATTACAGGCACACACACACACCCGCCTGTGTGTGTGGAAACGGTTCACTGGCTCTGCCCCCGTACCACTCTCATTCATTCATTCATCTCTCAAAGCCACACACACTTTGTCTTGAAGTAGTCTATAACTATCCATAAATCAATGCAGAGAATAAAATTCAGTGAGCGGAAATCCTCAAACGGTAAATTTGTTCTGTTGGCGCAAAAGTCTGATATCATCAAAGATATTGTCAAACTTCTGTTAAAAAGCTTGTTTTTCAAATGTAAATAATATTTCAAAAGGAAATACATGAGAGAAATTAAGTGAAATGAAGCCATAATAATATATCCTCACTCTAATGCAGACCTCCGAGGTCAGCCCTGTGATGTAGAACTGGGCGAGCTCAGATTTTTGACCAACTAGCCCAGAAATGGGATAGCACATTTTGCGTTGCGTTGGGGTTAAGGAACTAATGTGCGAACTGGATAATGCATTTTGCATTGCATTGGTTGTTAATGAACAAAGAGCGAGCCCAGAAACGGATAACACAAAATGTGTGAAATGGACACATTTTGCATTGCGCTAGACTTAATAATTTAACAAGTGCAGAAATGAGCTCCTGACATGTGTTTACTCTTTGTGCATTTGGGTAGGTTCCCACTCACTTACTTGTTCTCTCTGGTTGATCTGTAGAATATCTACTGGTAATTGGCTACTTTGGTTAATCTCGCGAAAAGTTTGGGGGATGAAATCGCCATTTCAGAAAAAGCATGGGCGTTATAACACCCACATCCCCCACATCTGCATCGCCCATGATACTGAAGGTATACATTACAGCCTGTGCATTTTTTTACTTTTTTACTTAATTTTATCGTAACATTTTATCATGTTTGTAATTTACGATTTGCTTTATCAGTGTTATTATTATAATGTGTTGACAAGCCCAGTGATTTAATTACTGCTTTTCAAACATTTTGAAATGATTGAGGATTTTCAACATTTGACAAATGAATGGTTTTAACACAATACAGACAGATATCTTACATATCTATATTCGTAGTATATACAGTACTGTCTAAATGTTAATAAATACACAAATGGAGACAGACTTATCTTTCCTTAAATGAAGTTTGTGGTTAAAAATGTAGAGTATTGTTACTGCCAGACCAAATAGATATTTTTCCAGTGCTTTTATTGTTCTTGGTCTCTTGCAGATGCATTTATAGATTTTGTTAGATAATTAGAAATGAGTGTTGTATTTTCATGTGCAAAAGTCCTTTTTGTGTAATGTCAAATCACAAGTTCACAGCCCTCTTAGCCTCACATCAACCTCAGATGGGTCATATCCAACATTATAAAAACCCTCTCTTTTCACCTGCTTTGTTTTCAGACCTTCAAACAGACAGATATACATATTTCTATACTGTATTTATATTTTTAACCTTTTATACCTGAATAAAAATAGAGGGTACATTAAATAACTAAGTGGTTTTTTTGTTTGGCAAAAAAATTTGCAATTGCATGTATTTTGACCTTGTATATTTTGTATTTTGTTGTGATACAGACAAAAAACATCCATCTATCTACTTATCTCCTGATGGGAGAAAAAAAAAAAAAAAAAAACAACTCTTGAAAGTAGCCTGCGATCCTTCGTGTTATGTGTCATCATTAGATGTTCATTTTTGACCCAGATCTACTCCACTGAACCAAAACACCAACAGCAGTATCATCCATCCATGCATTCATTCATTTTCCTGGGTGAGACCCCCCTCAACCCCCCCGCCAATTTGTAACAGAAGCAAAAAAGGCTGGCGTTTTTCTCTAAATATATCAGTCAACTTCTAACTATTTTTTCAGCACTAACTAATGTCTTCTTAAAGGTGCAGGAGACTTTCGTGACCAATTTTTCATCAAATCTGTAAATCCTCAGTCATAGCCTAAGCATCACGAATCTGTAAGTCTTTCTGTGATTACTCACCTGAATCTCTTCCATTACAGTGAATAATTTCGAAGAGCCATCCACCATAAACAAACCATGTGTTTACAAACAGAGCCGGGAGGTAACTTCTTCAGAATCTTCGGACAGCAGGCATCTTCGGAATTTTGTTGCGACATGCATTGTGGGAAAGAGAAGTTCGTGCAGCCACCTTACAGCGCCAGCGCAACCATATGATATTATATGGCTGCAACAAACAATGGCTGAAATTGCAGAAACGGCTGGAGGGATATGCATAGAGGGAAGGGAGCTTCATTTCCATGTCGTGTATGTAGCAGCTGCCGCTGCCAGGTGGCTAAGCAAACCTCCCTTTCCCACAATGCACGTCACGACAAAATTCTGAAGATGCCCGAGTTACCTCCCGGCTCTGTTTGTAAACACATGGTTTGTTTATGATGGATGGCACTAAGAAACTGTTCACCGTGATGCAAGAGATTCAGGTGAGTAATCGCAGAAAGACTTACAGATTCATGATACTTAGGCTATGACTGGGGTTTTACAGATCTGACGAAAAATTGGTCATGAAAGTCTCCTGCACCTTTAAAATATTGGTGGTGGCAACTTCTTCCATCACTCTCAGTCCTCCGGAAAACAAAGTCAGGTAGTACCTTACTTGGTCCTCTGCGAAGGGCCTATGAGGGCCAGTTGGCAGGGTCAGTTGACAGAGGCTCCTGCTCGGCAGTGGGACTTAGTGGGGGTTCAGCTGCAGGCACTTCTGTTGGACAGCATATCGGCACATTACTCAAAGCACATAACAGTGGAACATAACACATAAACCTACTCAGACATTATCAGAAATATTAAAATCACATAAAATAACTATTGTCTGGTCAAAATGTTTGTAGGAAAACAATCACAGACACACACACACACACGCACGCACGCACACACACACTTGCAAATCCCACCTGAAGGATCCTCCTACTGGGGAGAAGTAGATGCACACCAGTCTTCATCCTCAGTATTACACACTAGTGGAGACACTGAGGACATAGATGGTGGCTGTTCCTCAAGTGTCCAGATCATTCCAGAGGCCTGTGTATCTCGGAGGTAGATGGCAGCTCCTCATCCTGAGACACTGAGAACATTCCAGAAGCTGAGGGGGTAGATGGCAGTTCATCCTGACCAGTGGCATGGGATGAATGATCCAAAATATCTTAGAAATGCCCCTGAAATTGCACCAAAAGGCAGTAAATAACTCTGAATCTGATACAAAACATCCATGAATTGTACATTGAAATAAACATACCATTGCATACTATTAATATCTGTCCTTAAACACTATTAATCTAACTTTCAAGGAGAAACAAGGCACACTTTCAGTGATGACTTGTTAAGATATAGACTACCTTTATCACCAAATAGAACTTTAGCAATTAACAACTGTTCGTCTTTGAATTTACTTTACTGCATTGTAAATTCCGTTAGCTAATTATAGGACAGGACCCTACAAGGTTAACCCAAATAATCAACATAAATATGAACTGAAATCGTAGCACTAACAGTCTTGTTGCACCACACATTATGGTGAAATGATATATCAGGTTTGTTAGGTCAGTTCAACCGAAATATTGTTGTGGTAGAGCAGAGCAAGCATCATGGCAAAAGCTAACAAATGTAAGAGTTAGAACCTGCCTGATTAACCTTAGCCTTGTTTTCATGACATGCATAGTTATATGGAGAGAACATCTGCATACCTTAATCTTTGGCCCGTTTCTCCTCTTCTTTTTCTAAATGGACTCTGCACAGGCCCACTATTTCCTGAACTTCAGGTGGGTCCTTTATTTCCTGTCTTTCATTACTGGACACACTGATTAATCCAGGTGTGTCTGCTACTTCTTGTTGTGACTACTGATTAGTTAGGCACACCTGGATTAATCAGTGTGTCCAGTAATGAAAGACAGGAAATAAAGGACCCACCTGAAGTTCAGGAAGTAGTGGGGCTGTGCGCAGGGCCGGACTGAGACTCATTTTCAGCCCTGGAGTTTCATACCTCAGACCGGCCCACTTTAGATCACGATCCGATTATTATTAAAATCATGCAATTCTAACCTTACATGTTAGGTCTACACACTGTTCTGCAAAGCCTTCTAATTCAGTGTATTTTCTAAAATATTTCCAATTCAGCGCAAGTAAAGGTTGCTTCACAATGTGGATTTATTTCAACAGTGAGTGCACATTGACATCTCCCAACATTATTATTCCTCACAACACAACAATAACAAAATCTATATTTTTTTTCTTATAAGTGTTAACATTTTTCAAACCTTTAAAATGTTTGAAATGAAATTAAAGTATAAAAATATTAAAAATTAAAAAAATAAATTAATTAATTAAGCTTGCTGCACTTCTAATAACTATTATTTTGGTATCCTCTGCAACAAAAGATTTCCATCACAACTTACTTGCGGTTTGTTCCATCGATGCTATTGAAAACTTTTGGTACAGTGATATTAGGGGTTTGATGAGGATGATAAAAAATATGTGTATCCTGTGACTGAGGGTGAGCAAAGCAATCAAAGCTAACAGCAGACTCCTCTTCATCTGTGTCATTTGTGCCTAGTGGTTCAGGGCTGTGCTGCTGAGCTGCTCCTCTGTCATCAGCAGACTCTGCTCTCCCTTTCACTCTTCCTCCAGGTTCTCTAGACTCGCCTGCACCTGGATCACAATAAAAAATAATATCTACAGACATTTTGACTTACTGAACCAGTTCAGATCTTTACACTGGCTAATATGCAGGCTTATTTAATATGACTTTATACTATTGCCTTTCAGTTGTGGGCTTTGTGTATTTACAGTCTCACTTTTAATAATAAAAATTAAAATAGGTCAGGACTATGGTTTGGGTATAGAAAGTGGTTTTACGGGAACTAATGCTTGTTCACACAGTCTGTTCCAACAGCTCACCTTTTCCTTCCATCCTGACAGGAACAATCCCCTCATCACTACTGGCTCCTGGCTCTGCTTCTGACACTAAAGCACAGTTTAAAAATGCTCATAATTGTCAGCACAAATCTTCTGTTTTCAAAGCCTTGGTGTCAGTTTCATTCATGTAGTGCTGAATCCTGGAGCATCTCAGAGCACCTTTCATACTGAACAGGACTACACCATACTCTTCATTGGAGCCTATTTCTTCTAATCCTCTTCCCTCTCTGAGCAGTCCTACCTGCCCACTCTGGACTTGTGGGCTCATGGCAGGTGCTGGATCTGGTTTCTGAATCTGAGAAGCTACAAGACAAAGTTTCCCACTTTCGTGGCGTCGCATCATACTATTATTTAAATGACATAACGTTATGTTCCACGTCACAATGCCACACAATTCACTGACTCGATAATTAACTAACTTGAAAGGTGGTTTACCCGGTTCATCGTCCTTATTAGTTGTTTCCAACCGGGAAGTCGTTTTGTGAAAAGTTGCAGATTTTGTCACATTTGGCTGCGTTTGCTTCCAGAGCTTTCCTCTTTTTAATTCTTGCCTTCTCCACACCACCCTTGCTCTTTCTATTCTCCATGTTTCAAACAGCAAACACAGCTGACCATCGACATAGCCTACAGAGCACAGATCGTAAATGCTCCACAGCTACAGTACAGAGCTACTAACCGTATGCAAGGAGATGTTACGCCAGGTCACGGTGTGTCCGCAAAAAAAAACAGGAAGAAAACCAACAGTTTACTAGTAGAGGGGGTGGGGCCAGGAACAGCAGCTGCAGATTACGTGGTCAACTCAGTGCTATGACTGAACACCGGCCCCCAAAAAATAAATAAATAAAATATTAAATACATATTTAAAGTGAACTCCGGCCCTCGCGGCCCAAATATTATACCGGCCCCACCGGGAATTGTCCCGGTCCTCCCGATTAGCCAGTCCGGGCCTGGCTGTGCGTAGAATCCAGTGGACACCTGAGAGACCCAGAAGTGAACTGCCCCCCCCCCCACTCCACCCCCCCCCCCTTCTCCTTCTCTCGCCGCTTCTTCTCTCTGCACAGCATGATCGCAGCAAGCAGGGGTGCCTGGACAACAGAGGGGACGCTGTTGTGCCAATTCCCTGGCACACCGTGATAGATTGACACAATGTTTTTTAAGTGCTCATGGGTCAACACCCCTCATGAAATGCCGCCCTGGGCAATTGCCCACTTCACCCATATGAGAGACCGCCTTCATCCTTCATTGTCCTGCTCTCGCCTCTTGGTCCACATAGAAAGGCTAAATATGTGCATAGATGACCAGACACCTTTACATGCTGCTGGGTAAAAGAAAAAAACAAACACATTTTCAAGCAGATTTTTATAAAGCTCAAAAACATAGTTAGCTGAACAGTGTAGAATTGCTGTTCCCTCTCAGACCATGTGAATTACAATACGGTGAAACGTAACGATGCCAAAAAAAAAAGTATTAAGTACTGCAGGTTTAAACTGTGTCATTGAAGGTTGGAGCTTGGGAGTGCTCTGGTGCTGTGGAATATGAAGGCTGCTGGAACTAAAAAGCTGCCTCAAGCATTTCGAGGCAGGGGTCTGAATGTGTCTGTGGCTAAACATGCTCCTGGGCCACCTTGGCTCAGCAATGAGGGGATGAGAGGTTCTCAATGATCGCTTTAAGCTTCCCTCTCATCCTCTTCTCTGTCACTGCGTCCACCGAGTCCAGTCCGGTTCCACCCCATCACAGAACTGGCCTCTCTTACCAGCATGTCCAGTTTGTTGGCATAGCAGCTCATCTCTCAGCACAGTAAAGAAGACAGCTCTCTCCCATGGGTGTAAGTAACAAAACACAATTACTGCCATCACTATAACAAAGTAGATTTGTATGTACTTATCTATTCTCATTATACCTTTCTCATTAGAGCAGTTGTTCACTCCATTCCAGGTAGTCAAAATGAAAAGCCACAGAGATGAGCAGGAGTTTAAAAGTAATTGACACACAAATCCAAAATGCAAAGTTAAATGAATCCTGAACACATTAAGCCATGGTGTTCTAACTGTAAATGATGGGAATTATAATTGCAGGATCTGAAATCAGGGGGAGAAAATGCTATAATGAGAAAATACATACAGTACTTCCATTTGCAGCTCCATATCAGAAATGTAGATATAAATGAACATAAATACAGACATGAAGGTGTTTCATCCTTTTATGGAAGCTGACAGTAGACACGGAGACGAACAGAAGAATCGTGTCCAGTTTGCATCTGACAGAATCAGATCAGTGATGGGTAAATTTAGCTGCCATGATAGAGGAGCTCCACAGAAAGCTTCACTTCTCCTCCTCTCAAAATAAAATAATTTTAGAACTTCTTGTAGTTACTATTCATCAAAATATACTAAATGTCAGGCAGTTGAACAATTCAACACCGTAATCACACAGTTTCTAACTTGCACTGGTAGTTCACAAAGTTGCAGTCAACTTTTCGCGTTAACATTAGCTTAGCAATAAACCTTCACACAGTGCACAAAAGGGCCATTTACCAATGAAACCTAACCCCAAGCATACCCCAACCCTAACCTTAACCATTTAACACCAGGCCTAACCTTAAGCAGACACAGGAACCTTATTTTATTGCAAACTATATTTATATAAATATTTTTAAATAACTTTTTTTAGCGCACCAACCTCCACTTCTGGTGGATTACTCCTTAGCATTAGCCACATTAGCTGAAGACCTGAAAAATTTTCAGCCCATGCTTTTATTTTTTGTGGTGGCCTTAATTTTAAAGAAAGAGACCTTTTGGGTAAACAGTGCCCCCTTAATTGAAAAGGAGGATGATGTTTTTTGTCTTTCTTTCTTTTTTTTTTGATGAACCTTGTTTAAAAAGTGAAGGGGTTTCTACGGAGCCTGTTAGGGGCGAGATCTCGCCAAACTTTTGCGAGGTTCTTGGTATAGATGGATGCACAATTCCTTTTAATGCTAATCTCACATCCTCGTTCCTCGCCCAAAGTCCACATTCTCTGCATTTCGTGTACATCCATCTAGACCCGTTGTAGCCGTCCAGAGTATTGCATTTGGCTCTTAATGAAATCAACCAGGACCGCAAGATCTGAATACGCTTTGCGATGGGGAAGTCCTCTCCCGCTGAAGAATCTTCTTAGATGTCTCTCACTTACATTGAACCCATGTCTACTGCCAAGTACAGTTTTAATATCTTTGTATTTTTGGCCCAGGTCAAAAGAAAACTCATTAAACTTCTCCCACTTTATTGGTGTCTGTTTTGTTTTGTTCTGAGCATGGATGACCTGGAAGAACATTGCTCTAAATATAAATAGTTTTGCGAGATCTCACAAAAGTTTTGCGAGATCTTGCAAACCTTGACCCTTTTTTTTTTTTCCTCAATGTACCTTAACAGACGCCATAGTTTTCTTTTTTGGCATTAAGTTTTATAATTTCAAACTCTCTTTTTTAACATAAATGTATTTTTTAAATGAGTAACTGTCTTTTTATTTGGATGATATTTATTTTGGGGCAACATATTTTAAAACCTAACATTGAATCTAATTTTTGATGTTGCTCAGTTTTATTTTGAGATACTTTTTTTTTTTTGTAGAAGTCAATTTTATTTGAAGAGATTATTTAGTTTTAAAAAATCATACAAGTTTGTTTTTAATTTTTTTTTAAATTTTGGAGATAGTTTTTTTAAAATGCAAGTTTTTTTTTTTAAGGGGTACATTTATTTTTCAGATACTTCGTTGTAAATAAATCACAATGTCTTTTTTTTCTTATAGTGGATAATTTTTTGGGCTGTTGCCCCTCTGCACCACCGTAATAAACCAAGTGTGTCCATCCACTGTCACTGATCCAACTCCATGGGTTTTACTGGTGAATCAATGTTCTTGAAGATGACAGTGTTTGCACGTTCACTATGGAGCCTCTGACCTTCCCAAATGGGTCATATGTGATGACCATGAAAAGATGATAAACTGCATTTTATCTGCATTATTTCAACATATTGAAAGGTTTAGTGGTTCAGAGGATATTAAAAATTTTAGATCAGTAGGTGCTTTTGGTTGGCAGTAGCTGTTTGGGTCTATGGGTTAAAGCAGACTTTACACAGGTTACCTTCTTTTTATTTGAGAAGATCTAACTGTTAGTACAAAGTCACCATAATAGTACATTTACTAGTTGTGTATTCAGTACACCTCTGTGCTGGCCTCTACTGAACATACTTATCAGCCTATATATTGTATATATTACTGTCCTCAGAAAAGCCTGCGCTGTACTTTCCTGTAGATGTCCTGTGTTGTCTGTTGTTGCACCCTATGGTATATAAGGACGTCCACCATCTCCAAGTTCCTTCTTATAAGGGCAGGGCTGAGGGTCGAGTGGTTTACCTCCAGCTTCCTGTTTTCCCGATGTTGCGCTAAGGGTGCCTTCATCATCATATGAACCTCTCAACCAGACGTCTGCCCACAGACTGTGCTTTTCCATTTCTATAGTATATATTTGTTTCCCTCTCACTGTCAGTTAAGTGGAACCAAACTCTAAAACAAACTTTCAAAAACCCACATGAATAGACAGTTTTATGAGTGTGCTCCTCACAATCCCTAGTGGCTTTGTCTTTTAATTTATTTTAGTTTGTTCACATTTTTCAATACAGATTTTATTGTGTGAAATACATTTTATAAATTGTATTTTTACTTGGTGTTTTATGCTGAATATGATTACAGAGTTCTCTGTACTATTATGGCTCGTTTTGCTATATTGCTTTTATTGTCAAGGGTTTTTTTTGCCCACCGTTATGGATTTATTATTAACTGTGAGGCACTTTAGAACTGCTGAAAAATGCTATATAAATAAAGTTTCTGTACTTATTCAGTCACTTACTTCTCCTGTTCATTATATGTAGTGCAGCCATAAATTGTGCACATTTTTTTTTAACGTGCTCTTGAGTTGAAACAACCAGATGTACTGAAGTCTGTCTTTAATCCAGGTCATGAAGACTTGGTCCAGCTACATGACACAAAGCTTTTCAGTCAGACATAGCGGTTAAAACTGCACTATAGGTTTTTAATACTATAGTTCAGATACTCAGTTTATTTGTTTGTTCCTTAGTGTGCAGATACTTTTAGTGTTTATGCATCTCACTGTTAAAGTGTCGCATGTATAAAAGTGACAAGAATAAGTGTTTCCCTTTGTGTGAGCCAGAGTGAACATTGGCAAGAAGATGAGGCCTATTAAACAAGTGAAATATTGTATAGAGAAACCATCATTTAATCTCAAGAAGACCTCATAAAGTGAGGTACATAAATCTGGGCAGAAATGACCCTCTCACAATCCCAATAAAGTCCTGCCGTTATCCAGATCATGGGAAGTAGCAGGAAGTTTTTTTTTTTTTCTCTTTACTATGATGGATTTGGAAGGACGGTGCCAAAAAAGTGGTAACTTTAGTGACTACAAGTGTATCTGTTCTTTCTTACATCTGCCAGTAAAATAATTGTTGTATTGTATTTTTGTAATATTGCACAATAATATTCCCATCTGTATGTTGTATGATCATTTATACCAAATGATTAGAATTAGTTTAGGCAGTTCTGAATTCATTTCCAGATATAATCAGGTTTGTCTTTAAATGTCTCTTTTCACCTGATGTTTTTCCATCCAAACAAGCACAAAGTGATTACAAATGTAGGTCACAAGCACGGTTGTCATTAACTACTATTCCCTTTACTAATCAGAAACAGAATGGATAGTTATATTTTGTCTTGATCTTATGTGCAATAGTTTTTTGACAAAATACCATAATTTTAAGATAGATAGATAGATAGATAGATAGATAGATAGATAGATATATAGATAGATAGATAGATAGATAGATAGATAGCTTTATTATCCTGAAATGGGGAAATTAATTAAGTCTGTAATATATATATTAAAAAAAAAAAAAAAAAAAAAAAAAAGAAACATATATATATATATATATATATATATATATATATATATATATATATATATATATATATTGTATATATATGATTTACAAGATGATGATTATACAGGTTTGTGTGTGTTTGCTTCTCCAACTTTGCTCATTAAAACTTTCGCACTTTTTTTGCTTATTGAGCCGGCTATCTGTCCAGATCTCTGTGCTTTCCAAACACACCAGTAATTGCTGTCAGGTTCTCTGCAGATAAATAAACCTCAGATTGCTCTCCTGGCTCCTCGTACTTATGAAAATATGTGAAAACAGTATCCATTCATGAAGGTTCAGGGCATTTGCATCAGTTTGTTATCACAATGCAAATGCTGCCATTTCTATCAGATGTTACTGAAAGAAAACCCACCACCAACCCTGCGTCCGCCATTCCTCCACCCTGCAGGTGTCTGAATAATGAAGTCACCTCTCCCACTTGGCTTTGACCCAGGCGTAAAAAGAGTATTGTCAGCATCACAATGAGAGAGAGCGAAGGGTCCACCGCTTGGGGATGCATGTGGTGTCCTTGTTCATCTAACCCCTCCAGCCACAGCTCCAAACACCACTCCCTGGCCTCAGCCCTCCAGCACCTACACACCCATGTAGACACACACCTCAGACCACCCCCATCCTACAGCTCATCACTCATTGTCACTCTGTCACCCACTCTGAAGGAAAATGAAACCTATAATACAGACTAACCTTCCCTTCACCCACTGTGAGGGGTTCAGAAGCCATTGTCTAATGCACAAGCATACGCTGCTAATCCATTCTGTCCACACACAACTGTAACACAATACACCAGCAAGACTGTTCAACCCAGTGACTAGGAAGAAATGTTGTCAGTGTGTAGTTCAGCAAACCACAGAGTGAACTGTCAGTGTTTTTGAACCAACATTTCATAATCAATGTACAAGAATGTAAAGATGTAAAGAAAGATATATTGTAGTGATTTGGACTTTATTACAATGTCACTTCTTACCAGTATGTGAATGTTGCAAGAATCCTAGATGTTGCTTGTAATTTTTCTTTATTTATTACTGAAACTTTTACTCAGATCCTGAAGAGGTGCACAGCTTCTTTCTGCTTTGATTTTATATGATTTGATATTGATTAGTAATACCAGTAATAATAACAACAATATAGCTGCCATTGTCTGTTTCCTTAAACCGTTAATGCAGTGTTTTTCAACCTTTAGGTCAGGACTCCACGTGGGGTCGTCTGTAATTCAAATGGGGTCGCCTGAAATTTCAAGTAATTGACAAAAATAAAAATGTACTAATAAAAAATATGGTGAGTTGAGAGAGACAATGACAATACATAAAAGACATGACAAACTGTGAAGCTGAAACTGAAGCACTGTGGTACTGTTTATCTTTCAAATGTTCATTGTGGTCGGTTTCAGATGCTGCAGCTCTTTCATAATTCATAGTTTGAGTTATTGTTTGTTCAGTATTAATTGTCAGCCTTGTAAATCCAAGCTGGACTGACTGTACATATCCTGACCAAGGAAAATAAAATTCTCACTTTGTGCAGTAATCTACACCTGGCTTTTCTGCCTCCGTCCATAATAATGTACGTTACATAGACTAAATGTTGTCTAAAATTAACGTTTTAACAACATATTATAGCAAACTATTACATGATCAAAAATGAGTTAATTTTAGCAAAAAAAAAAAAAAAAAGAAGTTTGCGTTTCGAATGTCTGGGGTCGCCAAAAATTTGTGATTGTTAAAATAGGGTAACAAGGCAAAAAAGGTTGGGAACCACTGCATTAATAAGTACAGCGGTGGCGGCGTGCAGTGAAAGTGAAACTTAAGACGCTTTACTAATTCCTCTATTGCCACATTTCCACTACGTTGAACCAGATTGGCTCGGCTCGGCTCCAGGTGTTGTGCACCTTATTTCCTTTCCCCTACCTTCGGAAACTTGTATTTGAAGGGATACAACGTTTGTTGCCCACACCGGAACCAGAACTGGGCCTGGCGTTCACTCTGCCGCTACATTCACGATCGTTGCTAAGTAGTGTATCAAATACGTGACATTCCTGTAAATGAATCACATGCTGTGTGGACAAATGTTTGAGCATATTGGAGGGATTCCACCCTTTTGAAGACATGAAAGCTTTGCAAGTGTTACAAGTGGACCTGGTGTCGTCTTTTTAGACCGTTTCTGCCTCAACACCATGTTGGCTATGTTCTCACCAAAACAATGCAGCGTACACGTGACGTCATCGTGCATGCGCAACAAAGGCGAAGTCGATAAGCAGAATCGTTAAGCAGGCAGGAAACGATTCCAAGGAGTCGAGCTACTGGGATCCGGTTGTCACAAAGAACCAGTTCTCGATTCCCATCCCTACATACAGTATATCATTAGCACAGTTTTTAAAGGGGATTTTCAGTAATAAAATAATAATTCTATGCTATTAATGCTGTAATTATACTTTTATGTTATGCCATAGATATCAGTGTATTGTATTTCAAAAACATGAACTGCATTTATTCACATCCACAGGCAGGCAGATTACTTTAACTATATATAACCACTAGAGGAAGTAGTGAGTCATTCTGCCTGTCTCTCATATTGTACAAAACTAATATCAAGGCTGAGTTGAGAAAGAGTACCAGTAAGAAAAAACATTAATGGTCAAACAAAGCAATGAAGTGATTAAATAAACAGAAGCAGTGCCACTGTTTTCACCACTGGACACAGCTCTGCAGTAAAAGACTGGAGATGGATGCTAAAACCACGGCATTTCGAATACACTGGTGAAGGTGTAATGTTAGCTTTAGCGTGGCCACTGACAATACAAACTTTAAGGAAAAGACAGGTGATTTGTGGTTTTACCGTGGCTGTTACTGTCTGAGAATACTAGATGATGCTATAATACAGGTGTGTGAAAACAGTGTGCTTCATACACTCACTAATTTACAGTGAGTGGTACAGTGTGTGGAGATGTACTGTTAAAATATCCATGGTGTTTGTAGCTGTAGGTGCATTCTGGTTCACAACTTCCTCCTGATGTTGGTAGTTTGGAATATCAATACAACATGCAGCTCCTTATTAATTATGGTGTTTTCAATAGGTTTTGCACTGGCAGCACTAAGTTAGGGTTGAGGAAAGATACAGTACTATGGATCGGTATAATACAGAATAAGACTCACTGTGTATTTGAGTCTAATCTAGTCCAATTTGATCTCAAATGGGGATCTACAGGATGTAAACTTCACTCCTGTTGGAAAAAACCTTGATTTTTTGTGTCTCTGCCTTATCTACAGTATGTCCCACACTTACAGAACAACAGACATTTCTTATTTAAGTTGTTACTGCTGCTTGGACATGAGCACATGCTGTGTGTTTTCAATACCTGGGGTATCCCTAATAACTGTAGTTTGTAATGTGCATGGTATAGAAGTCTTTAGACATAGAAGATTGATGACTTGGGTCACATGGCACTGTGGTAAAAACCTTATTGGTGGTATAAAGCAGAACACCAATGTACATATTTTAGTACGTAACTTATCCTGATTCATTTTAGTAGTCCAAATAACTGAATGCTTTTTCCTATCACCACACTGTCACAATAACATTGTGCTGACATCTTTTGCACTTTGTTACATGTTGAAAAAAAAAAAAATCATAACTACACCCTGTGCTGAAAAATGGTGCTCTTGTGCAGGGATGTCAAACTCATTTTAGTTCAGGGGCCAAGTACAGCCCAATTTGATTTCAAGTGGGCAGACAAGTAAAGTAATAACCTGTGAACAATAACCCCAAATGTTCTCTCTCTCTTTTTTTTTTTTTTTTTAGAACAAAAAAGTAAAGGTGCAAATGATGCAAATGCAAACTATATTATGCCTCAACTTCTCATTTACAAGTGTGCACTACAACTGACAAATAACAGTGTATCTACAAAGACAAAACATTTTGTAACAGGCTGAATATTGTTAAAATTCCACCTTATTTTGTGAAATTTCTGGTTGTACATGGGTGTTCATGTTATTCTCATTTTTTTGTGAAAAGACAGTCTGTAAATGTACTTTTTTCACAAGAAGGTTATTATGCTATTATTTAATTGAGATTCTTTCTTTCTTTCTTCTTTCTTTCTTCTTTCTTACTTATTTGTTTCGAGTGGAAGACAAAAACAAAACTTTTGTGTACAAGGAACAAATAGCGGAGCAAATAAATTAATAAATAGAGGTGATCAAGACAATATAACAATTGCCATGTACACTTGTAAGAACAAAATAAATTCAATAAGTATTGCTCAAAAAGGAGTGGGAAAAAGAAAACATATTAAAATCCCACCCCCACCTCTCATTTATACAATATAACACATTACTTAGAGTCCTAATAATGTAAATAACAGATAGTAAATAGATTAGGAAAACTGAAGTATATTACACATAGTAACTATCTAACTGATAGTCTGCATAACTTATAATACAATATATTTCAACAATAATTACATACCAATAATGGTTGTGGAAGTGACACATACCATTATGGTAAGCAACGACAAGCACATACCAAGAAGGTAAGAAAGAGCCAAGGATGGAATGGCCCAGCAATTAATAATAAGTCCCGCCCTCCCTGTACTGTGACCAGACCATACATTTGTAAAGTGTTTTAAAACTGTGGATATTTGACATTGCTTGTGATCATATTGCTCTGTATGTGGCCCCTGAAATAAAATGGTTTTGACACCGTTAATTGTTAATGTCTTCATGCATTTCATGAATTCATTTTGTGGGCCAGATTGGACCCTTTGGCGGGCTGGATTTGGCCCACGAGCCGCATGTTTGATACCCGTGCTCTAGGGGCACTATGTGTATCAAAATATGTTGGGCCAAACAAGTAATGAATCCTTTATGACAACTTACACTGATTTTGCACACATTTATGACTTGATAACATGTGGGCAACATAGTTTTTTCAGGTTGGGCATTTGCCGATTATACTCCAGACTTATTTTATTAAAGTGTATTGTTTCATTTTGGGTATAACTGTAAGTTATACACCCAAATCTGTGACCATTAAAAACTGTCACTCCCAGAAGTTTGTACTTTTCCCCAGTCATAGTCATATCCACCAAACCCCACCTGAATACAGCCAAGTTTTCTCTGTGCTCGCTCCTGTTTTTCTCTCTGCTCAATGCAATCCACTCCTTGGAGTTTGTCGTAAATCGACTCAGCAGGTGAGCCTCCATGGCACAGAGCTGTAACCCAGTGAATTCATTGATTCTATCAGATGAGGTAACATTATTCTGCAGGTGTTAAGTCTGGGGAAACCCATATTGCTAGAATAATAATTTCCTGGTTCAGGCTTTTTTCCTGACATGGGGGCCATGAGACATTGCACTTGCAGTGTGTTTGTAAACCTTGTCGGAGACCAGAATAAGATATTACCTCGGGAGGACTGAAGCGGGCTTCGTTTAGAGGACACACAGATGATGCATTGCTTATATGAAATGATTAGAGGCAAAGAAGCATGACATGGCGGTAAGTGCAGGCAATCTCTCAGCGTAAACCAGCTGGAAACCAAATTAAAATGGGCCCTTGGAACATGCAGGTTGGGCAGCATGGCTAACCCCAGTAAAAAGGACTTTTCACTTTTCATTGCATCCTAAAATGCACAGTATATCTTGGATTCAAGAAAGTGGAGAAATAGATTGGACACACAAGGAAGCCTCTTGTGAATGTAACAAATGTGTTGTGCGCTGCAAAGACATAGAGTGCTTTTTGGCTTTCAGCCTGCTGTATATGGTGTCTACAGTATATTAAGAGAAAAATAGATGGGTTTTGCATTACTCATTAGCTTCATTATTACAGTTTTATTGGCAAACGCAAACAGTTATCAATTAAGTATTCCCAAAAGCTGCCAGAGGCTTTTGCAACAATCATTACTGGTATAATACTGAGTCTGTATGTTACAGAGATATACTATTCTGGGTATTATTCTAACATGTTCAGATTTTTAAGATGAAAGCTTGTCCATGACTGTCAGTGTGGCAAAAAAAAAAGAGCAGAAAATAAAGAAGTTTTTTGTGAGTATAATAATTGAAAAGCTTTCAGAGCTTTCTGCAGACCTTTATCTAGTAGGCGTGCTGAAACAGTTACAGTGCACAGGGCCAGAAACCAGATCAAGGCTTGAGGTGATTGTAAGTACAGGCAGAACAAAATACAGAAATTTATGCTGCTTTGGACTTTTGAACAGTTCTACAAAAGAACATGTGCAGTTGTTATGTAACATAGCGAAGTACACTTGAGTAGCAAAGCTGGCATTAAATCCCAAGTAATACGAAAAAAAAAGGGACATAGAGAAAACTCATCATAAAAATGATTTTATTATCCTAATTGTTAACAGAGGACAGATATCAATTATTCACTTTTTACAATATATTACTATCATTAGACTGTTTTATACATTGTTTTATATATTAATTAATAATTTTCAAATAATTTTGTACATGCTTTTGGGACTGACATTCCCTGGTCTGATGAAGCTGAAAAATGAGGGGAAAAAGGCACATGATTGCTCTTGTCCACGGCGAGCAATACAGTCCAAAGAAACAAAGAGCTGGAGTGGCTTGTGTGAGTGCAGGTGAAAATGCCTCCCGATCACATGACGAGCAGTCCCTTTGAAGCCTGTTACATTTCTTGCCAGGGCAGCACAATATGTCCAAAGCAATTTTCCAAATCACAGCCCAAAATAATCACTTTGATGTGGCAATTGACAACAATTATTTCTTTTGATTTGCTGAGATGGACTCAGAAAAAAACAAAGCACTTACACTCGCACACACTCTCTCTGTTATCTCAAAAGGTCTTGTAGGTTTACAGTAGAAACGACAGATTCATTAGGACCTCCACCCACCTTCAGAGGCTGCGCGCAGGTGTCTTGTTACTGTTTTATACATGTAGCTGAATGTCAGTAATGTGGGACATTTTAACCGGTGCGGCTTTCCGTAAGTTCTCTGTCAATCAATGCTCAGCTTGGTGGAGCACATGAATTGATCAGATTCTTCTTTAAGACTTGGTGTTGGAAAGCTCTGTGGCCTGAGGGAAGCTCAGTGCGCAGTGCAGTCTGTCGTGTGGTGTACCACGTAGTTCCACCACCAGTACTGTCCACAGTTTGCAATCACACTGCAACTTGAAACCCTGCCCAAAGCGTCTCAGAGGTTGATCTGTGGGTTCAGTGTCTGGGATGTTTAATCCAGTTTCGTATCATCCATTTCTGACCGGAGCATCTCTGGACCACTAGGCGAAGGCCAAAGTTCGCATCTTTGGACATTTCTACCTCCAAGCATCGACCCGTGTCCCTGCTGATTATCGGTCCGTTCTGCAACAGAAACATGAATGTGACATAATGAACTGTGTTTAATAACCTTGAAAAAGCCAGATGGTTGCGACACAATAGGCCCTCATTCACACAACTGCTCATATATCCCAAAGCCTGCTGTTAAAGCATCAGTAAAAGTTATAGCCACTCACATTACAACATATGCTTCATTGTTTTTCTTAACACCTCATCACATTTTGGGTGTTTGATGCAGTGCACTGGTGATAAATGTCAAAAGCAACCAGGTCACAGGAACAAAATGATACCTTTGTACATTGTTGTACACTATTATATAGAGGAATTTGTCATTGAAGGATCTGCTACTTTTTTACTTGGTTGGAGATGTTTGGAGTGGATGGTAAAAAAACAGGGGTTGGCTTTACAACCTGAAGAGCCATTTTTGTCACGAAAAAGAAGAAATAAATCTGACTGGAGCCATGAAAAAAATATTTAAACCAATCTACATATTACCATGAGGTGGCTGCTCTGCTGTAGCCTATTTGTGATTAGTTTGCTGTTTAATTTTGTATTTCAATTACAGTAATGCGATGTCTGGTGCATTTATGAAGTTATACAACTACAATAAGATAAGATAAGATACGATCGATACGATAGATAAGATAAGATATGCCTTATTAGTCCCACAAGGGGAAATTACAGAATAAAGAAAACTTTCAAGATTTGTATGATTTTTTGAATGATGGACACTATTTCCAAAACAAATTGCATTGTAATGGAGAAAAAGCTCAACTTTCATGTTTTGAGGCTTACATTTAAACAGACAAACTACAAAGAGGTGCAAATTGATTGTCTTGTATTGAATTTGGCAAGAAATAATAAATTTTGGTTAATATGCTGTCAAAAAATTATTTTATTCCGTGCCTGTGCATTTTTGCAAATAATACGAACATACGTTAATTTCAAAATGTTCCTTATGCTCATTGACCCACAGAGAGAGGCTAAAGAGCCCCATTTGGTCCAGGAGCCATGGGTTGCAGACCCCTGCTCTAAACTCTATGCAGTGTTTTGTTATGGTTAGGGAAAGACCTTAGTCTGGTTTAAGTAAAGAGTAATGCACAACAAGACACTCATTACTGCAGATACTGTAGCATGATGACGCAAGACCCTGATGTAAAATGGATCATTTACTACATGCTATTTAGAAAAGAAAAATCAATAATTTGACAAATATATTGATACAAAAAGACTGGAAAAAGTGCTTTCATTAAGCAGTCTGAATAAAGAGCACAACATTTTTATAAATGTAAGGTATATGTTTATGTATCTATTATCTATTTTCATTTTTGCAGAATTTTTTTTTTATTTTTATTTTTTTTACATTAATCTAAGCCTTGGTGTCATTCCCCGAGAAGTGCTGTCAGTGCCTAAAGCAAATAATAAAAAGTTTAACGAGGTCAAGATACAGCTGTTCTGAGATGAAATGCAGTCTCATTCTATTTCCTCAAAACACGTATATTCACATATCTAGAAATTTGATGTAAAAAATACATTTGGTTCAGAATCCTTATATTATGTGTATCTGTAGTTCACAGAAACATACAATGGCAACATTTTATTCTGGCAAATGGGTAAGGCATCAAGGTGATGAGGGTATTTCTGTTGCAGTCATCGTATTTGGGATTGACTGTTGTAGTGTGTCAACAGGGTAGATTATTTGCTTTTTTTTTAATACCTGTGTGAAGTCCCAAAGCCTCTGTGAAATCCTTGAAACAGCATCACACTTTTTCAGGCTGGGAGTGCGTCCTCTGCCATCATCAATGAGGCATTTTGTGTCAGGCAGGAAGGTGGTCGATCCAAGGGGTCCTAGCTGGAGAAGCCCCTCAGTAGAGTAGCGTGCGAGCTGCAACACAGAGATATTCGTTGTGTCACACAGCAGGACTGAAGTACTGCAGCAGAAAAATCAAATACTTGACTTTTTAGAGAGCATTGCTGGGAAGTACAAGGTGTGCTTTAAGTGATTCTGTTTGGTTGGTAACAGTGTATTTTTAAATGCAAATTTTTCCATCTACTGTCTGTGTGTTACATGACATATTGTAGAATATTCCAGTGCACACTTCACATGGAGCCCAGATTGTGTAACTTATTAGTGACACAGTATTTCCCCAAACCAAAACTTGATCCCTCACTGTTTAATCCTGCACATGAAAGGCTCTGTGATGATACGTATCTATTACGTAAGGATACAGTAGAGATAGCATTTATTATTTATGCCAGTGATCCTCACTGAAAAATGAGATGCCAAAGATAGGGAGGTCTTTAGTAAAGCACCGGCCCTGCTTGGAGGCAGAACACATTAACATGAATGTCCTGAAATTCATGCACACATATTCACATCGTCATCCGTTCAAGTACATCGTAGACAGTGTGTTATTCAGATTCTTGGAAAAATCAATGTAAGTGAATACCTTTGAGTCCAGACTGCTGACTTTTAAACAATGCCTCTTGTAATGCATTACTGATGCAAGAAAATATGCTGCATGCTTTTCCTTTTAATAAATATTTCAATCAAACATTGATGCAGAAATGGATTTTCCGAAGGTTGGACTGCAACAGAACCCAGACCCCACGGCAAACTCATCATGCATCTGTAAATGAATCAATTTAAACTTCACATTTCATACTTAGTGAGTCTATTACTGTTGCCACACTGATGGTCCTTGTTTGGAGTACCATCACCAATCAATTTTCTCATTGTAACAGTCTCTTCAATTTGGTATAACTTTTTCAGAGTGGACAGGTTTTGGAGCATGTGCTGGATGGATAAACTAGTGTAGCAGTGAGTGGTTTGTGTGGGTGAATGTTGCTCGTTTAAAGAACACGGGTGGTTTATAATCTAGTGTTCTGCCCAAAACAGCCACTTAGAACATATAGGAAAAACAAGGAGCAAAGGTTCACAAGCTGTTGTGGATGTTTATGTACAGATAGCGATAAGGATAATGGACTGAGGTATGTCAGATATTTCTGTAAACATATTCAGAGTATCACATTAATGCAACACACAGACTTCACCAATCCTGTGCTGCTTAAGGTAATTAGTGCAGGCAGTTTGATAAGAATTCTTTGTGGAATTTTGTATTGCTGCCTTGGGTCTGTTGGGGTTATAATGCTCTTAGCAGATTTATGCATGGTGTAAACTATAACTGGGCAAAAGAAAACCCCATATAATCCCTACTAAGACCTGTTTACAGCTCCGTCTGGCAGCCTTTTATTCACTAATACATTTAAAATGAGACCGTAACAAATAATTAAAGCAAGGAAATGACTCTGCCAAGCCAATTAACCTGTGCCTCTAAAGCACTATTAGACGCTACATTGCCTTCCTAGTATTGTAAAAGTTTTGAAGGTATTTTTTTGAGGGGTGGGGGGTCAGGCTAATGACTCTTTCCTTAATTAGCTCATAAATGGTGCCATGCTGTGATAATACAAATATGAGATGCATTGTGTTTGTATTTGGTATCTGGTTGTAATCTCCACATTTCTACCTTTCCCGTACCTTGCTCCACCAGGAGGTTATGTGGGTTTATGCTCCAGATTAGAGTGAATGTTTAAGAAGGGCTTGGCTTGGGGCCTCTGACGTGGACTGTGCACATGTCGTCTTCATGTGAGACCAATCTGATGTGATGTGAATTGGCTCTTAAGCAGACTCATGAAATTCTAGGTATGAGGAGTAATTTAGTTCTATGTTTAAGTAATGTACAAATGTTCATATGAATAAAATCACAGATGAGCTACACTTTCACATATTACTATTCAATGTGCATCTTCTGTATATGTGAAGCAGTTGGGACTGGGTGATTTGGCCGGAAAAAATAAATCAAGATGATGGATGGATGATTCATGGTTTTTGTCCAAATGATGTCCAGATGGTCCAATGTCCAAATATGATTCAGAAATAGTTTACTATCCAGGGTTTTCCCTAGGTTTACAAGAGGCTGAAGTGCTGTTCAGGTTAAGAGTGATGTTGTTTGAGTGGTATTTTAAGTTCTTGATCAATAAGATTTATTAATAAAACTATATGACTAC